>NC_081408.1:13646707-13814207 GCF_030272615.1 Cryptomeria japonica
ACACAAGCTTGTAGCTAGCGTGTGGGGGCAACAGAGATTGCTCATTTTTAGTGCCATGGAGAAGTGACACCCCAGAAACCCATAGTTTTTTGGAAAGGCCTATGAGTGTACTAAAATAATCCAAGTTTTTTTGGGTTGGTGGTTTTGACTGGTGAATATTTTGGAGCACATCTTCCAAAACTGTCTGGAAGCTCTAAACCCCTTAAAAATAGCTCTTTTTCAATAACCCTAGTTATACGACAAACCTAGATGGGAAACTGAGTGATCTTGTTTAAATTCAAAATGGGTTTCTAAATATTTAAAAATATTGAGGGGTTGTTAGGAAGTTTTTGGTAAAAAGACCAAAAAATAGTCCCAGAAGGGCTAGTCAATTAGGCCTAATAGCAACTGGTAGAAGCAAGTTGAAATCCTAGGGCTTGGGAGGAAGGTGCAGACCTTGTCAATGCATAAAATGAACTTGAAAATACCTGTACAACATAACCACAACCTTTAAACATGTTGTTAGAGTGAAGATCCTTGGTGGAGGTCTTTGGAGCCTAGTTGGAGCTTTGGGAACCTAGTAGGAGACCATCTCAAAATTAGAGATTTGGGTCAGAACCAATAAGAAACCTCAAGAGGCTATACCTAGGAGGCAAGCCAATAGATTTTAGGCCTTGGAGGTCTAAGGAGTGTACCCTAACAAGTTACCTTGGAGGATCTTGAGTAGAAGGCTGAGTTGAGGAGTTGGAGTGAGTAAGGGTGAATTGGAGAGCTAGGCACAAGACCTCTGCATCACCTATCCTGACCTTGTTTTTTTAATTTTCGTACAATTTTCTGTGATTTATGCTTGATTTAAAATAGATGTAAAAATTTCTGATTTTTGCACTTAGGTTTAGCACTTTTGTACTGTAGATTAGCGCATATGTTGATTAGGTTAGCATTTTTGAAAGTTTAGCGCTTTCATCCTTTTTGTTCTTGCTTTTGTTAGGAATGTTAGCACAAATGATTGATTTGCACCTGTTGCTAATATGTTTGCATATTTGACTGATATGTTAGTGCATTTACCTATTTTAGTGCTTTTTTTCTTTAGGTTTGCGCAAATTCTTGATTGGTTAGTGCTTTCACTTGTTTTAGCGCTTGTGTTGAATAGGATAACGTTTTTTATTGAGTGAACAACGTTTTTGTTAAAATTGAATTTTCATGATTTTGGCAATGTTAAAATTCAATTAGATAAATTTGATTAGATGATTGATGTGTGATTTTGGATAGATTGGTTGACAATTTATTTGTTTATTGATTGATTGAATAGATATATTGTTGATTTGATTGATAGACATTTTGATCGATAGGATTGATGTTTGCTTGCCTGATTGATTGTTTGATAGAAGCTCAAAGAGACCAATTTAGTCTTGATGAAGAGCTTGATTTGTTGATCATTTGATTGATAGCTTGATTTTCTTGATAGAAAATATTTGATTGAATGTTGATTTGAATGATAAAATAGATGATTGATAAAAAAATTTGTCTAATTATACAGGAGAAACTAGATGTTCTCTAGTGTCGAGAAAAATTCTCGGCAATGTGCCTTTTAGTCTTAGAGTTGACTTAGGACAAGATTATATATATTGATGCATGGATTACATCACCTCTTATACATGCTATATATTACACATAATAGGGGTTTATTGACTGCATTAGCTAAGAGATGGCACAGTGAGCATAACACATTTCACCTACCCACTGGTGAGATTAGTTTGATGCTCGAGGATGTCTATAGGATCCTCCACATCCCTATGACTGGCGAGCTCATCCAGTACGACCACCTAGATCGGGGTGGGACTGAGGCATGTAGGACAATGTTCAGTGATGAGAGCATCGATGGGGGAGAGATTCAATGGGAGGACATGATCATGCATTATGAGACTCTCCTAGTGGTTCTTGCAAGCTTGATTAGTGGGTTTATTTGTCCTAATAGGAGATCTCAAGGTTTTTCCATTGGATGGGGAGGTATCTTGCAAAGCATGATGCAACATCATACTCAGTATGAATGGGGTGTGTGTATGGTTGCACATTTATATCATGATCCCCATCAGGTTGTTTATGATGTCGGGGCTAGTCTCTCATCTAGATGCACACTGCTCTAGGTCTGGTGCTGGGAGAACATTGTTGTTACTCGTCCTATTCATGATAGAGTTCATGGTGATGGCCAGCCATTTTTATATTTTTATAGAGGTATCATTGCCCATCCTAAGCTGGGTAAGATTGAGAATTGGCAATGGGTTTTAGACTCTATGGACACTATGATTTGGAGGCCATATATTGATTATGAGCCTTGGTTGGAGGACACTCAGATGTTACCATTGATTTTGTAGAGTAGGTATTTGATTGGTCGCACTCCTTATATCATTGAGACACAGTTATTTGGTCACATTTTGAGATAGTTTGGTATTATTTAGCACATACCTTCTGTTGTCGCCATGTATGCATGACAATACAAGGATAGGCAAGATTGGGGGCCTTCATTATCTTTTGAGATAGCATATGCAAAGTTTTTTGTTGTACCTATTGTAGCATATGATTTGAGATCACATATTTTGGATGGATGGATTACAACAGATTACGCTCAGTACCTTCTTGCAAAACTCTTTCTGCGCATTACTGATCCTACAGACCTTCCTCCCAACTTAGGAGATAAGGAGGATTATTCATATGATCTTATTGTCTGATGATGGAGATGAAGGTGAGAGATTAGAGTTGCATGAGAGGATTGGGGGGATGGTGGGGATGAGGGTGGAGATGGGAAGGAGGGAGACAAGGATGGAGGGGAGGTTGGGTGAGAGTTCAAGGAGGACCATTTGGACAGGCTGGGAGAGTTGGGAGGCCACTTTCTATGGCAGGGAGAGGCACAAGTAGAGGAGGGTGTGGAGCAATGAGAGGATTACCCTCTCCAAGACTAGGCAGAGGTGGAGGATTGGATAGAGGTTGAGGGAGGGATTGATTTTGGTCAGATCTGTCTAGATCCAGGGGTGATTGCAGCTCAAGGTGGTTGGGATGAGGGGGAGGAGGATTCAGAGGATCATGTGCCCCTCATTCGACAGGAGATTATGAGAGATAAATGGGTGGAGACTCTAGTAGGTGGAGAGGGAGGTGTCGATGATGCCATTTAGGATATACCTCAGCAAGATGTGCCAAAATAGGAGAGCATAGATGACCTTAGAGCACAGATTGATCAGCTCAGGGCACAGGTTCAAACGCTCACTGTTGAGAGAGATGGAGTTGTTAGGAGATACCAGGATACATAGGCTACTCTGGATCATATTCAATAGGTTGGTTCTGGCACTCTCTCAGTTGATACTATTAGAGAATTGTACTGGGC
Organism: Cryptomeria japonica; assembly: GCF_030272615.1. Lineage (NCBI taxonomy): Eukaryota > Viridiplantae > Streptophyta > Pinopsida > Cupressales > Cupressaceae > Cryptomeria > Cryptomeria japonica. Next base: position 13,650,063 of record NC_081408.1, read on the forward strand.
TGGGAAGGAGACAACGTATTGACAGCGATGATATCAGGATCTAGTCTTTGAGAGCCAGAGAGTAGGAGCTATGCGAATACTCTTGTAACTGCCAGGATGGATACCAGTAGTGGTGGGGTTATGGGGCCTCCTCAGAGGAGAAGGGATGGAGGAGCAGGGCCATCTAGAGGATCGTCTTGCCCATAGCCACAGAGATGGACAAAGTTAGGTGGGAGTGGTACAGGACAGCCATGAGACTTGCTTTTGATATTATGAGACATTTGTATGTTATTGATTATTTCTTTGATATCATTGTATACTTGGGCTTCTTATTGTTTATGATGATATGCAGACATTGACGCTATATGATACGAATGATTCATGATTTATTATGCATACTACTATGATGGTGATGACCTATATGCATTGATTACATGGACGATGCTTTACTGATCTATTTATGCAGTGTTTTCTTAGGTGATGTAATGATGATCTTTCATTTTCTTTATATTCCATGATGTTATCTTGATGATATGATAATTATCTATATGATGTGATGATAATATGAATATATGCTTGACATGACCTATATGAAAATGATGAAAATATGAAATGAATTACTTGACCTATATGAAAATGATTATATATGCAAATGGATGTTTATTTCTATTCCTTGATGTATATGCATGTGATGATAAGATGATGAAATGATTTACTTGAAATGCATTTGATTTTTGGTTTTTGAATTCAATATGATGATTATGGATGATAATGCTTATAATGATTAGATGATGAAATATAAACAATGATGAAATAATAATATTGTTTGTGAATCTAAATGCACAAATGCAATTAAATGAACCTAATGGGTGAATGATTCTAAATGAAACTAATGATAATTGGTTGCAAAAGATGATAATGATGAATCTATTATAACTAATAATGATATGATCAATGCAACTGACTATGAATGTAAACCTAATACGATTGAAATGAATGCATCTGATAAATGATGAATGACATGATGATTATGATAACATGCAAACCTAATGATTTAAAAGATGAAATGAACCTAATTAATTAAATGCAATTTAATTCAATTTATCATGATCAATGCAATTATTTTTTTTGTTTTTTGTTTGTCCAAATATACTCAATCTTTATTTTTGACCGTTAATCTCAAATGAAATGCTTATAATGCAAATGATAAATGTGATAGTTCGGATACTTAAAGATAAGTACAGATGTCAAGCTAATATGATGAGGGGGGGGGGGCATGAATCATACAAACTTAATCTTCCATAAAAACATTAGATTCAACCTCGGTAACATGTACTTCAGTAATATAACCAAAACTGCTAAACATGCAAAGTCAAAAGCATATAAACATCATAACACTCATAACACCAGATTTAACGTGGAAACCCAAATAGGGAAAAACCACTATGGGATTTTGGACCCACTAAGAAATATACTCTTCTAGAGTATGCTCGGTTAAAAGTGAATCCTGTTAAATATTACAAACACAGTATTCACCGAGCTGCTTACTGAGTAAAGGTTCATGGCTCCTGAGTGGTAAAATTAACTCACCAAGTTGATATTCACCGAGTGAAATGTTTTACTAGATACATTGAACCTAGACATGCACATGAAAAAGTGTTACAAGATCGAGGCACATCTAACCATTTTTGTATTGGAAATTGCACTATGAGATTGTGTATGATTAAAAGGACAATCTAACCTATGAGATATTTTGTTTAGTTATTCATTCAAAGAATCTTTTTGTAAGATCGAAGCAATGAATCAGATCACCACTATAAGAGATCTATAGATACAACATGATTCTAGGGTTAGATATATGACATGATATGATGTGATAAGAGATGCAATGAGATAGCAGTGTGTATGCATGAAGGAAGACTGTTATAGAGACACAAAGAGGTCACCGAGAAGGTTATTAGTGAGTAGTCGAAGAACAAAGTAAATAGAAGGATTTACTGAGTTTCATTATGGGTTACCAAGGTATGCTACAAGCTAGGTAATCCTATTCAGAGCACATAGAATCTGCTTTAACATTTCAGATGTAAAGTTGCAGATATTTGTAATGATTATATTGTAATATTTTGAAGTTGTAAGAGAAACCTTTAACAGGGTAAAAGACTCTAACCAAGTCTATAAATTGTAAATCCTTTAACCAGGTGCTACACTTATATAGTGTTGTAAAAAATCCTTTAGTAAGGTAGATCTAACTGATCTTAATACTCCTAATAGGGTAAGCTATCAGAAATAGCTAAATGTAGCTCTAACGAAGCATTGTTTATTATTGTAGTAGTGAAGTTGTGGGTGCCATCCCCACCATAGTTTTTCTCTCTAACCAAGAGTTTCTGCGTGACCAAAATATATGTGTTATGGAGTGAATCATGTATGATTGTTATCTATTGATTATAGTTTTATTTTATGTTACTGCACTATTCTATTTATGCATAACAGTAAAGTTATTAAAAAAGAAAAGTTTTGGAGTACTAATTCACCCCTCCCCTCTCAGTACATTAGCTTTCTATATTGGGCCTAACAATTGGTATCAGAGCTTGAATCTTGGAAAAGGGCTTAACCACCTAAAGAGAAAGATCTTAGCAATGGAAGGCTACAAACAATCTCAGAAGATTGTGCATCTTCAAGAAGAGCTGGATAATGCAAATCAAGTGATTGCAGACATGCAGAGGCAAATGCAAAAATCTCTGAAAGTAAGGAGAAGATTATCTGATGACTTGCAGGATTCTCATGACTTGCATGATTCTCAAGAGCTAGTGGAACAAATCGAGACATCATCTGAGAATAGTATATTTAAAGAAACTGAAGAAATGAATGGAATGTTGAAAGAAAAGAACAAAGCATTGGCTGATCAACTAAAATCAATGAAAAGAGAACATGAACATTTTAGTACACAAATGACTGAAAATCTAGATGCATTAAGGAGAGCTAAGGATAAAGCAAGAGATCTACAAAGAGAGAAACAACAACTTGAAGCTCTAGTATCTGATAAGGATGATGAAATCATAAGGTTAATTGGTATTCAATAAAATATGACAGATCAACTAGGTTGTGCTCATCATGAAGCAATTCTGAAGAATGATGAAGTTCAATCATTGAAACTTGAAGTATCAAGGTTGACTAGTGAACTTGAAATAGAAAAGAAATCCAAAGAATCATTAGAGAAAAGTTATGAAGCATCAAAGATGTTGGATGAGCAACTGAATACAAGAAGACTCTACAAAGATGGAGGACTCATTTACAAAGGAAAAGACTCTACCAAGAAAGGAATTAATACTACCGAGAGAGGAGAATCATCAAAACAAGCTGGAAAAAGAAATAACATCAAAAGGAAGAAGCCTATTTTCTACTACTATGGAAATCAAGGTCATACTGCCAACATATGCCAGATCAGAAAAGGTAAGCAACCGAATATCTCTAAGTCCAATGGATATTGTTATAATTGCAAAAAATATGGTCACATACCTAATCAATGTAGGACAAAGTCTATTAACAACCATCAGAAGGCAAAATTCAAAGGGTTTTGTAAAAATAGCAATAGATATGGACATAGTACCGCGAAGTGCTGGTTTAAGCAAAAGAACTACTTGAAGTATCCACACCGAGCAAACATTGGAGGTTATTGAACTCACATAGATTCTTACCGACAATATGCAGTAGTACCATGGGATTACAATACAAGGATATGGTGCGAATTTTGTGGAAGATATGGACATATAAATGCCAACTATTTTATAAGGTTTGGAATGAACAACCAGAGATCATGGAGAATTCCCGGTATGGCATGTTTTCATTGTCACAAAGCTAGACATTTAGCTAGAGATTGCAGAGATCAACCGAAAAGAGACACTGAGGAGATAAAAGAAAAATTCAAGATGATTTGGAAAAAGAAAGAAATTATGTCTGATGAAGGAAGCACCTTACCTACCGAGATAGGTGCACCTATTTCAAATTAGTCAAGAAAAGGTATGAAGGGACTGCATTCTTTAAAAGTTAAATCATAACAGTTCCTATTTTATTATGAAAAGAATTCAAATCTACATAGTTAAGATGCAATTAGATAAGTTTGCATACTATACAGGAAACCTGTCAAGTCAGTGTATACAGGAAACCTATCAAGTCAGTTAACAAAGCAAAGTTGGATACTTGGTGAAAATAGAAAATGAAGTAAATCGGGAAAAGGTGAACCGAGTGCATTTAATATCTTGACCTAACTTGCACGGAGCCTGATAAGGTATTTTTGAGTACTAAAAAGTGTTTCGTGGTCATTATCATTCACCCAAGTTTTTGAGAAGTAGAGCAGAGTGAATCAAAGTGACCAAACTTCATTCAGAGTGAATTTCAAGGTATTTACATCAATCTATTCACACTGTTTAGCTGGTTTCTGATCTAGTCAAATTGCTAGTGTCTACCGAGTGTGAAGAGTAAGTCACTTGTAAACCCTAAGGATAACCTATCAAATTTTACTCGAGATCTACCATGGTGCCCAAGATCCAAGACCCTGTAGTTGTCCAAAATGTAGAGAAGCCATCTCTGAAGTATTCCCTAACTCCTAAAGTTGCCTTAGAACCGGATGATAAAACTGCATTTTTACTCATCCTGGATCGAGTCTTATTGGTAGAAGATGTCAGATTCTTTACCAAGTGATGTGTTGAGGAACTCGGTCATGTAGAGATTAGTGACACATATGATGAACTATGCACTAACAACAAACTGGATAGTAAATTTGAACATATCAGAATCAAGAGATTAACTAAAGCCCTAGTCTATCCTCGTGTGTTCAAACCCCAATGGGTTAAGTTTGTATTGAGCAGAGTACATGATGATTTCATGTGGCTACAAGAGAAATCATTCAAGATCATGAAGGAAGTCATTCACCTGATCACTAGATATCCCTTCTACGATCATGCTCGTGCATAGAAAATGATATCACAAAAGGAGCTAATTAGTCTAACCAGAGTAGAATCTGATTATCGAGGACTGAAATTGAATAATGTCACTGATGCTGAACTAAAATTTGCAATCAGAGTCATTGGTTACTGTTTCTTCCAATCTGCAAGGGAAAACAGTGTACCATGTGCTGCAGTGGACCTGGCCTACAAAATAGTAAAGAAGGGAATGAAAGTAGACTTATGTGAAGTGCTACTAAAGAACTTATTTGAGAACCTAAACACAATAAGGAAGCCAAAGAAGAAAAACTCAGCAAACACACTCAAGTTCAGTTCACTACTTGTTTGTATGTTTTTCTATTTTGAAAAGTTCTTTCCCTCAATCGGTAAAGTAGTATGGGAGCTACACCGACCTATCACCCATCAGATCAATGATTACATCAAGAATTTAGGAGATGACTTTAATGATGTCATGGATGATTACTTTAGCAAATTCCAAGAGAAAATGCACAACAGGTATAGGATCCCACCACAGCTGGTCGAAAAATACAAGGACAATATATGTTTTGAAGTCGACACTGATTATTGCTATGTAAATGTTGTTGAACTGAGGATTCAGTCATTGCGACCAATGGGTTATGAAATTGATTATGATATCACACAACAACAAATTGATGCCTACCTATCATTGCCAAGGCAGGCAACTCAACTAAGGTATGGAACCTATGAAGAGGTGAAGGAGAAAGTAAAAATGAGCATTGTAGTTCCTAAGGCTACAAGGAAAGCTACAAAGATGATAAAAGCTTTATCTGAGAAATTCGAACAATAATCCTCATCTACACTTGTCAAAGGTAATCTTGCCATTATCGAGGAAGAATCAGAAGCACAGGAGGCTGCAATAACATTGAGCATAGAGTTGCCAAAGGGAAAAGTTCTAAAAAGAAAGAAACAGGACATAACAAAGGCCCTGCCGACTCCACCAACAAAGAGACCCAACACCAGAGCATCAGCTGCATCACCGAGCAAGAAACAAAAGACTGTTGCCATTCCTAAGGTAACAAAGACTTACAAGAAATCTACTCAGAGACTCATTTTGGCAAAAGAGTCGAGTGATATAGAGTCTGATGATGCTAACAAATTCCAGATTGTAAAGAACAAAAAGGCAAATATTCACAGTGTTGAAAACTTTTGTGCCAATCTTAAGGAATACGGTGGATTTGCAGGATTTAGATATGTTAAGTATGAGTCTAGGAACAATGATGAGAAATGATAGATTGAAGAAGTTGTCATATGTACACTTCTAAAGTTTCAGTTAGCACCATTAGAAATAGCAAAGTCACTTCCGAGTGAACTCTACTCACATATTGATAACAAATGGAAATATGCAATGGATTCAGAGAGACAAATAAGAGAAAGAAGTTTTGTCCATTTATTTCCTAACATGTCCATAGCTGAAATCAAGGAGCATTTGTCCACATACAATTCAAAATTTCTTGTGAAACAGAGAGCCTTAAAATTGATGAATGGGCTATATATTGATGTGGAGAATGAGACTAAGGCCAAGTGGTAGGAGATCTTCAAACAAAAGGATGCCGGTGAACAATCTCAAATTGAAATTGTTGATGTCACCGAGCAAGGTCCAGACCTAGTTGACACAATACAAATTGATGAAGATGTAATGGATGAAGCCACACCGGAGCAAGAAATGATTGAAGGCACTACTTATGCAAAACTTGTGTCTAGTGAATCAGTCTTAGAACAAGTTTAGCCTTATCCGCCGGTGAAGCCAACAGTCCCAACCAAAGCTCCCAAGGACACCGAACAAGTTACTGAAGGTAACAAATCTAAAGATGCAGAAGATACAAGTAATAATTCTGAAGCTGCAACAGACACAACAAAAGATCAATCGTCTCAAGCACAGACAAGCACAATAAATATTACAGTAGAGACCCCTATCACTGAGCCATCCAAAGACACTGCAACTACTACAGGAACAGTGCAAAGTGTTTCATCTACTGAGAAACCTACCGAGGGACAGCAAGCCTCACAAGCACTTGTCTTAGTGCCCTAGACAAAAGGAAAAGAGAAGAAGGTGAGAAAGCATGGTTTTAAATTTGACTTATCTAAACTGATCGTGTTGCCCAATGTCAACATCTCCAAATTAAAAGGGCAAGCACTCATTGAATTCAGTGAACTATGCAAAGCAAAGGCCGAATAGGAGAAACAACTAGCAATACAGAAAAAGAACAAGGTACTTCAAAAGGTTAGGACATTGGTCACATAAATGCTACCATTAACAACAGTGTCAACCGATGCAGCCATCCATATTCAGTTGGATGAACTCCTTAATCAGATTGAAACATCTGGAGTTGATGCATCCAAATACCTAAGCAAGCTCAAGGATAAAGAGCTCACAACAAAAATGATAGAGGAAGTCCAAAAATCAATTGTTGTTGGCAAAGTAAAACTTGTCAAATTCATTGCTGAGTTGTCCCCTCAACTCAAGCACATTCTTTATTTATTCTAGAAATTGTGTACATTTTCTTTATTTATTAAAGACATCAAAAATAAAATTGATGCCATTGAGAAAGAGATCACCGATCTCTCATCCAAGTTTATCATTGAGCCTAATTCAGTTCAGAATTTTTACAAAAAGCTACAACAACTCATGGCTCAACAGTTAGAACCGAGGAATGAAGAGCATAAAATTAGGATAGATATAATGACCCTTTAAACATTATTCCTTCCTCATCTCTCATCAGTCCAAGAGTAGCTCAATCGAGCTACAAGCTTATCAACTACCCAAGAGGGAAGCACTCTTGATGGCTTGATATCACTCTCATCTGATATCCAAGCACAGAACTCATTAATGGAAAGTCTCAAGGACTCACTCTTAGTCGCCTCACTGACACCCGGACCAAGTATAAGACTATTTTTTATCAGTTACTGCCTCCGGATGCAAATTAAATTTTTAAATGTTTGTCAAAAAGGGGGAGTAATATTATGTTACTACACAAAGGAAAGCCCAGCAAAGGGGGAGTAATTCTACACTTGGAGAGTAGTACAATTTTGATAACACAATTTTGAGTATTGTATACAAGGGGAGTATACCGAGCAGAATATACAGAGCATTCAGAGCACACAAGTATAGAATAGAACTGAACATGCAAAATTCAGAGTTATGTATAGGATAATGATAAGGGGAGTATATCTACATATACTATTGACTATTGTACATATTTTCAAGTATAGTCATTTTGTCAAGTATATAGTTTTTTGAGTTATGACTTTGTAAGTAGTTTTTTGTCAAACATCTCAACTAATGTCAAAAGGGGAGATTGTTACTACTTATCAAATTGCCATTAGTTTCATATCCAAAGTCATATTATATTGTAGTCGGTTAGTATTACCGAATCATGCAGTTGGTACACACAGAGAAGTCGGTATGAACAGTCTAGTCCGTTACTGAAGAAAGCAGTCACAGAACACAGTATTCACCGAGTTGTTTACCGAGTAAAGGTTCATGGCTACCGAGTGGTAAAATTAACTCACCAAGTGAAATGTTTTACTAGATACATTGAACCTGGACATGCACATGAAAATGTGTTACAAGATCGAGGCACATCTAACCAATTTTGCATTGGAAATTGCACTATGAGATTGTGTATGATTACAAGGCCAATCTAACCTATGAGATATTTTGTTTAGTTATTCATTCGAAGAATCTTTTTGTAAGATCAAAGAAATGAATCAAACCACCACTGTAAGAGATCTATAGATACAACATGATTCTAGGGTTAGATATATGACATGATATGATGTGATAAGAGATGCAATGAGATAGCAGTGTGTATGCATGAAGGAAGACTGTTACAGAGACACAAAGAGGTCACTGAAAAGGTTATTAGTGAATAGTCGAAGAATAGAGTAAATAGAAGGGTTTACCGAGTTTCATTATGGGTTACCGAGGTATGCTACAAGCTAGGTAATCTTATTTAGAGCACATAGAATCTGCTTTAACATTTCAAATGTAAAGTTGTAGATATTTGTAATGATTATATTGTAATATTTTGAAGTTGTAAGAGAAACCTTTAATAGGGTAAAAGACTCTAACCAAGTCTATAAATTGTAAATCCTTTAACTAGGTGCTACACTTATATAGTGTTGTAAAAAATCCTTTAGTAAGGTAGATCTAACTGATCTTAATACTCCTAATAGGGTAAACTATCAGAAATAGCTAAATGTAGCTCTAATCGAGCATTCTTTATTATTGCAGTAGTGAAGTTGTGGGTGCCATCCCCACCACAGTTTTTCTCTCTAACCAAGAGTTTCAAGAAGGCCAAAATATATGTGTTATGGAGTGAATCATGTATGATTGTTATATGTTGATTATAGTTTTATTTTATGTTACTGCACTATTCTGTTTATGCATAACAGTAAGGTTATTACAAAAGAAAAGTTTTGGAGTACTGATTCACCCCTCCCCTCTCAGTACATTAGCTTTCTATATTGGGCCTAACAATGTTAGGATCTTCACCTTGTTAGAAGTGACCTTGTTAAAGGATTTCAAACACTCAATTAGAATGTCACCTTGCTAGAGGGTTTTACAAATAAGACTATTAAGTCCACTCAGTTAAGAGATTTTCTGTCACTTCACTAAATAATAGTAATAAAAATCTATCTGCAACTTCACATCTAAAATGCTAAAGCAGATTCTTATTTGCTCAATACAATATAGACATAGAACTAATTTTGTCCATCTGCTAGGCTCTATACTCTATTATTCAAAATAGGTCTTCAAGCTTCTGTGCTCGGTAATCACTATGTAGCATCCCTGTGCATACACTTGCCTGCATACATTGTTTATCAATAGTTCCCTATTTATAAACAATTTGCCAACCGCTTAATCTCTTTGATCACATTTCCCATGATCAATCATAGCCATGAGATCTTCAAACATTTTACCTTGCCTTGGAACTTGCATACATTTCTTAGAACTTGTGCTAGGGTATTGCGGTTCAATCTAAGCTGTAGATCTTCCTGCCAATTTTCTTTTGCCATAGATTCTTTAACAAACTTCATTTATGGCATACTAATCATTTAATCATAGCCAGCTCATCAGTTTCCTTCATTAAATAATGCATGTAATCATTTAATGCATTCTGTTATTACTCAGTTGCAACTCGGTAAATACTAAACTTCACTCGGTAGACATTCTTCCTTCATTAACCAATAGCGATAACCTTAGGGTCTACTGACAAGGCTCCTTAGGGTTTACCGACTAGGTTCTTTGCTCGGTAACATAGTATAGTATTAACCTTTCAATCAGTAACATATGTAGGATATCAAAACAATCTAATCATCATGATCTCATCATTGTCTAAGTTAGTAATAGTTTCCCATTGAATAACTTATTTCTCCCCTTATTAATCATATTCTTTCTATGTCTTTTACCGACATCTTTATACTCATCAAATCATACTTCTCAATATATGGCAACATCATACTGAATTAGAAAATCAATTTCTTGACATCAATGACAAAATAATAATATTAAGACAGTAAACATCCTTAATCAGTTATATCCATAATCATCAGCAACCTTCTCAATATCCTTATTGAAATGCCAACAATCTCTCCCTTTGGCATTGATGGCAAAACCAATTGATTTGACCTAATTGATTCGGATTGTTGTGAGATTCTGAAATGCTAAAATGCTCTGCCCCTGTCATCAAAATTCTCCCCCATACATTAGTCTTCTCCTCTTCTTCAGTCTTCTCCCCTTTTCTTCATTCTTCTCCCCCTTTGACAACAATGTCGAAAAGTAAAGAACTAGAACATAATTTCTTTTTGTATGAAGTGATTTCCTGCTATTATGTGTCAACTTAGTCTCGGTCAGAGCATTTATGTCTTCAATTCCTATTCCCTATATTGTTTCCTACACACCTTTAGAAAACATCCTAAAGTGTGTAAATCAGCATCAACTCCTAAAAAGATATTTTGTAGAGTCATCGAATTCATGCTTTCACTGAACTCGGTCAGTGAGTAGAAGATAGGGGTAGGACCCCTAACTTACTTTTGAGATACTCAAAAGTGTCCCTTGGCAGTGGCTTGGTGAAGATATCTGCTATTTGTTCCTTTGTGCTAACATACTCCAACACCACTTTCTTCTCTTGAGCTTCTTCTCTAAGATAATGATATTTGATAGAGATGTGCTTTGTCTTAGAGTGCATAACAAGATTCTTTGAAATGTTAATGGCACTAGTATTGTCATAGAATATAGTTACTGGCTTCTGCTATTGACTATGAAACACATCCTTGTTTCTTGCTAAGCCAACTCACTGGTCTTTCTCCTAAAAAGAAAGCTCCTCCACTTGTGCTTTTTCTATCATCAATGTTGCCTACCCAATCAGCATCAGTATAAACTTTTAAATCAAAATCATTTCTTTTCTGATATACTAAGCCATAATCCTCGGTGCCTTTCAAGTATCTAAAAATTCTCTTGATTGCTGTCATGTGTGTTTCCTTAGGATCTGTAGAGAATCTTGCAACTATACCTATTGCATGTGCTATGTCTGGCCTATTGTGAACAACATATTGTAACTTTCCAATCATGGATCGGTAAAGTGTCTCATCAACAAATGTAGATTCATCATTCTTTGATAGTTTACAGTTGGTAGTTATAGGAGTACTTACTGGTTTTGAATCCTCCATTCCAAATTTCTTCAAGATTTCCTTTATGTACTTGGATTGAGTAATGAAAATCTCATTTTTCATTTGCAGTATCTGTAAACCTATAAAATACTTTATCTCACCGATTAATGACATCTCAAATTCTTTGCTCATTTCATTTCCAAAGTTCTTACATAAAGAGTCATTCCCACAAAATATAATATCATCAACAAATATGGTTGAGATTAGTATTCCATTTTCATCATTCTTCATGTAAATATTGTTGTTTTCACTTGTTCTTATAAAACCAATCTTGATTAAATAAGAGTGCAATCTTTCATACCATGCTCTAGGTACTTGTTTCAAACCATATAAAGCTTTGTTCAATTTACATACCTGATCTTTATTATTGTCTTCAACAAATCCTTTAGGTTGTTCAATAAAAACTTCTTCTTCTAATATACCATTCAGAAATGTAGATTTGACATCCATTTGATATACCTTGAAATTCTTGTAAGCAACATATGCCAACAATGTTCTTACTCCTTCAAGTCTAGCTAAAGGTGCAAAAGTCTCACCATAATAAATTCCTTCTTCTTGGGCATAACCTTTGCAAACTAGTCTTGCTTTATTTTGAATGACCTCTCCTTTTTCATTCAGCTTGTTTCTAAAAATCCACTTTGTACCGATTACATTTTTGTCCTTCAGTCTTGGGACCAGTGTCCATGTGTCATTCTTCTTGATTTGATCAATCTCTTCTTTCATATCATTTATCCAATCTTCACTATTAAATGCCTCTTTCACTATTCTCAGTTCAAATTCAGATATCAGACATGTGTTCTGTCGCAGTTTGTTCCTTGTCATCACTGGATCATCCTTATCTCCTATATCTGACTTGGTGCATGATGCCTTCTGACATATTTGGCTAATACAGGCTCGGTAGGCTTTGTATGATCTTCTTCATCACTCGGTAACTGGATATTCTCTTCATTTCCTTTTGCAGTTTTCTCGGTAGGACTTGTCGATTGAACATAGACAAATTCGTCATAATCTTCTAGTTCTTTGGAGTTTCTTTCATCATTTCTTTCTACAAATTCATCAATTTTCACATTTGCACTTTCTGCTATTTTGTTAGATGATTTGATCAAACATTTAAATGCTTTACTTCTAGAAGAATAACCAAGAAATGTTCCTTCTTCACTTTTCTGATCAAACTTGCCATTTCTATCATCCTTATGTACATAGCATCTACTTCCAAAGATTTTAAAATAATTTACATTAGGTTTCTTGTCATACCAGATTTCATATGGTGTCTTCAAAGTACCTTTCTTCAATTGTACTTGGTTCAGGGTGTAAACTGCAGTGCTTATTGCTTCTCTCCAAAATGTTTGTGGCACTTTCTTTTGAATCATTAGGGTTCTGGCACAATCCACAATAGATCTATTTCTTCTCTTGGCGATTCCATTTTTCTATGGAGTTCTTGGTGCAGAGACTTGTCTTTTAATACCATGATCATTGCAGAATAAGTTGAACTCATCAGATGTGAACTCTCCTCCTCTATCTGATCTAAGATATTTCAGTTGTCTTCCTGTTTCATTTTCAACTCTTGCCTTGTACCATTTAAACATTCGAAAAGCTTCTGATTTTTCTTTTAAAAACATTACTAACATCATCCTCGAGTAATCATCCACAAATAAAATGAAATATTTATCACCATAATAACTTTGAACTTTCATAGGACCACAAAGATCAGTGTGCACAAGATCTAAAATTCTCGTAGAAGTGTAAGACTTACTTGTAAAGCTTGATCTTGTCATTTTACCCATCTGGCATCCTTGGCACCTAGCATTCTCAGGTTTTTCCAGACTCGGTAGACCTCTTACTCGGTGCTTCTTACTTATTTTGATTAGATTATCAAAATTTACAAGATAAAACCTTTTATGCCATAACCAGGTATCATCTATCTTTGCATGCAGACATTTATTCTAAGTTGAGTCAAGGTTAAATGTGTTACCTTTTGTTTGTGTCTCGGTAGCAGCTAACTTTCCATGCTTGTCATGAACTTTGACAATTCCTTTCTGAAATTCTATTCGGTATCCTGTATTGTTTAGCTGTGATACACTCAACAAATTGTATTTCAAACCTTCAACCCAATAAACATCATTACATCTTGTATTTTCAAGAAGTGTTATGGATCCTTTACCTCTTACCGGACATGGTGCATCATTACCAAATCTTAGACAGCCTCCATCATAGTCTTCTAACATAACAAACTTGTGTTTATCACTTGTCATGTGATGTGAGCATCCACTATCTATGATCCAAGAATTATTAGTATTTATGTGAGATATTAGGGCTTTTTCTTCATACCTTTCTTCATCTGATCCATCTTTGATAGCCACATAAACTACTTTCTCTATATTAGTTTCATCTGATTTATCATCATTGGATTCCTCATCGGCTACTAAGCATGACTTTCTATCTCTTCTTCTGAAGTCTTGGTGTCCTCTATAATGATTATCTTTCTGTCTATCATCTCGGTAATCTCTCTTTTTAGTAGAATCTTTGTCAAGACAGTTAGAAGCCATATGTCCTATCTTATCACAATTGAAACATTTCAAAGGTAGTTTTCCTTTATACTTACCTTTGCCTCTTAGTGACCTTCTGGCTAATAGTGCCTCAAACTCTTCTTGCTTTCTGATTTCCTCATACAGTTTGTGTACTTCCTCCATGTTCTTGCAAAATATTTTACTTGCTCCACTGTGATCCCCTTTAGTGTACTTACTCATTCTATCATTGTAATCATCAGATTCACCAATATGAAAAGAACTAAATGTAGATTCAACTTTATTTACCGATGACCCATTGTTATCAAAGTTACTTAACTCAAATGCATGTAGCTTACCAATAGTAGCATCTAAAGAAACTGGCATATTAGGTACAAACCTCAATTCATTGATTGCAGAGACTCGGATTGCATAAGTCGGTAGAAGGGTTATTAACAACTTACTTGTTATATCCTTTTCTTCAATAGTTCCACCTGCTCCTTTGATTTGATTGACAATCTCCTTTAGTCTTGTATTGTACTAGGTTATGTTTTCACCTTCATTCATCCTCATAGATTCAAGTTGTCCTCTTAGACTATCCACTTTTTCTCTTTGAACATGTTCATCTCCTCCATACACAGATATGAGCTTGTCCCACATTGCCTTTGCATCATTATAGCCTTCTAGATCATTAAACTCTGAATCAGTCAATGCAGATGTTATTTCAATCATTGATTGAATATGTCTTGCTTTGCCTTTATCTCTTCCATTGTCAATGGATAGGTGCTCAGTGTGATGAAATCATTCTCTAGATAATATACAACATATTCTCCAACTCCTGATAGGTACAACTTCATCCTTTTCTACCATGTAGAGAAACTTGACTTGTTCAGCTTCGGTGCATCCCTCTTATACATCTTTGGATATTTTCCTCATGTACCTTTAAACTTTTCCTTCTGGAGTCCAAAGCTTTGATACCAATTGATAGTTATGATACTTAAAGATAAGTACAGATGCCAAGCTAATAAGATGAGGGGGGGGGGGGTGAATCATACAAACTTAATCTTCCATAAAAACATCAGATTCAACCTCGGTAACATATACTTCGGTAATATAACCAAAACTACTAAACATGCAAACTCAAAAGCATATAAGCATCATAACATTCATAACACCAGATTTAACGTGGAAACCCAAATAGGGAAAAATTACTGTGGGGTTTTGGACCCACTAAGAAATATACTCTTCTAGAGTATGCTCGACTAAAAGAAAAACTTGTCAAAGATTACAAACACATTGCTAGATGTGACCCGGTTAAGGGATTTCCCTCAGATCTATTAGGATCTTCACCTTGTTAGAAGTGACCTTGTTAAAGGATTTCAAACACTCAACCAGAATGTCACCTTGCTAGAGGGTTTTACAAATAAAACTATTAAGTCCACTCGGTTAAGAGATTTTTTGTCACTTCACTAAATAACAGTAATAAAAATCTATCTACAACTTCACATCTAAAATGCTAAAGCAGATTCTTATTTACTCAATACAATATAGACATAGAACTAATCTTGTCCATCTGCTGGGCTCTATACTCTGTTATTCAAAATAGGTCTTCAAGCTTCTGTGCTCGGTAATCACTATGTAGCATCCCTGTGCATACACTTTCCCGCATACATTGTTTATCAACAGTTCCCTCTTTATAAACAATTTGCCAACCGCTTAATCTCCTTGATCACATTTCCCATGATCAATCATAGCCATCAGATCTTCAAACTTTGTCCAGGTTCAATGTGTCCTTAGATCTAGAAACATTTTACCCTACCTTGAAACTTGCATACATTTCTTAGAACTTGTGCTAGGGTATTGCGGTTCAATCTAAGTTGTAGATCTTCCTACCGATTTTCCTTTGCCATAGATTCTTTAACAAACTTCATTTACGGTATACCAATCACTTAATCATAGCTAGCTCATCAGCTTCCTTCATTAAATAATGCATGTAATCATTTAATGCATTCTGTTATTACTCGGTTACAACTCGGTAAATACTAAACTTCACTTGGTAGACATTTTGCCTTCATTAACCGATAGCGATAACCTTAGGGTTTACCGACTAGGTTCTTTGCTCGGTAACATAGTATAGTATTAACCTTTCAATCAATAACATATGTAGGATATCAAAACAATCTAATCATCATGATCTCATCATTGTCTAACTTGGTAATAGTTGCCCATTGAATAACTTATTTCTCCCCTTATCCATCATATTCTTTCTATGTCTTTTACCGACATCTTTATACTCATCAAATCATACTTCTCAAGATATGACAACATCATACTGAATTAGAAAATCTATTTCTTGACATCAATGACAAAATAATAATATTAAGATAGTAAACATCCTTAATTAGTTATATCCATAATCATCAACAACCTTCTCAATATCCTTATTGAAAAGCCAACAATCTCCCCTTGTCTGTTATAATGCCAAATGCCAACAAAATGAATGCTTATAATGCAGATGATAATGAACTTATTTAAAATGACCCAACTTAAATGATACTGCCATTCCTCACATGCTTTCTTGTAACAATGATTGATTTCGTCATTGAGCTTTTAAATGTTGTAAGAAAATACAAGCAACTTGACATAATGATTCAAGCTGACCTGAGTTCTTCTTACATGAATTTTGATATAGCAAGTTTATACAAGCAACTTGATATAATGATTCAAGTTGACCTATGTATTTCTTGCAAAACAAACAAGGATTATCCCTTTTCAGGCATGATTTGGAATGTCCTCCATGATATTTTGCCAATCATATCCTTAGACAAGTACATACCTTACTAAGAGATAAACCACAAACAACAACAAAAAGAAAATAATCATGCCCCATCATAGCTCCTCTAGTCTTGGACATCATCGAATTGTGTAAGGCACATGATTAACGAAAATCAAGATATAAACACTAAATCTTGTGAGTCATTCATATGTTCTCATGGTCATTAACTGATATAATCATCTTGATGAATGATCATTGATAATCCTTCGTTACTTTTTGGTTGAATCTTTGAATTCTGAATTTCACTATCTAGTTGTTACAAATGCCTTGATCTCCAGTGCCTTGTTGTTTATCGTCTGTTTCAAAACCGTAGGTGTTTTTGGTTTTTCTATGTTTTCCGAATGTTTTTGGATTTCATAAGATTTCCTTAGCAAAAGGAGTTTAGGATTTTTCCCCTAGCGAAAAAAACTTTGTTATGGATGTACGAAGAATGATCCAAACCATGGTGGGATACAACTATAGATTGATTAATTCTGATAAAATCCAAGACAATGACTATGATAAGTATATCAAAGATTGATAATGATAAGTATATCAAATATTGATAACTGTTTGATAACCTTCATATTTCCTGCTAATGGTTCAAAGCAATGGATGTGAAAGATAAGATGGATACGTGAGGATGGATGGATAGGATATGATGGATAGATGCGCAAAGCGATCTCATAGACAGAAGAGCCCACTTTTAGATAGCGTCTATTTACCAGGTTTTCACCATCTAAATTTACTACATTTTTTCCATATTTGATTTTTTTAATTGTTTTAATTGTTTTTCATTGTTTTTGTATTTTCTCTTTTTTTTTTTTTAGGGATTTTTGTTGCTTTTCTGATTTTTAGGTTTTTTCTGCTTTTTCACTATTTTTGGTATTTTCTCTTTCTGCTGATACTTTTAAGCATAGAATTTTTTCATATGCATAGTATTGATAGGCTCATCAAACCAATCTCCTTCTAGTGTAGATAATATGTATGCTCCTAAACCATATGTTGCTACCACGACAAAGGTACCTAACCAGTTTGGCTCAAATTTACCTTTCTTTTCTCGATCTTGTTGATTTTGTGGATTTTCTCTTAGAACTAGATCTCCAATTTGAAAAATTCTTGTGTTAACTTTGTGATTATAACTTCTCACCATTCTCTATTGATATGCCTTCAAATGATCTGAAGCATTTTGGTGATGCTCCTGAATCATCTCAAGTTCTTGAAGTCTAGAGAATCATTGTTCTTCCTCTGGAATAAGACTTTTCAAGGATACTCATAGAGAAGGTATCTCTACTTCTATTGGTAATATGGCTTCTAATCCATAGACTAAGCAATATGGAGTTCACCTCGTTGGTGTGCGAATGCTGGTTCGATATGCCCAAAGAGCAAGATTTAGTTGAATATGCCAGTCTTTACCAGCTTCATTGACTATTTTCTTCATGATCTTTAGGATTGTCTTATTCGATGCCTCACCTTGACCATTTACCTATGGATAATATGGTTTATAAAACCTATTTTGGATATGAAATCACTCACATAGTTTCTTCATGTCTTGATTTTTAAATGGCCTCCCATTATGAGCAATGATGGTTATAGGGACTCCATAGCGACATATTATGTAATTCAGGATGAATGATGATATTTGCTTTCTTGTCACCTTTGTCAAAGGCACTACTTCAATCCATTTAGTGAAATACTCAGTAGCAGTCAAAATGAACTTATGTCCATTAGAAGATGAAGGATTTATCTTACCCACTAGGTCAAGACCCCATTGAGAGAATGGCCATGATCCTGCCATAGGATGTAGTTCTTATGCTGGTGCATGGATGAGATTCCTATGGATCTAAGATTGTTTGCATTTCTTGGAATATGTGAATGAATCTCTCTCCATAGTAGGCCAATAGTAACCCAACAGAATAATTTTCTTAGCCAGTGTTAAACCACTTGAGTGCATGCCACAAATACCTATGTGGACTTTGTTAAGAACTTTCTCATATTCCTCTTGTTCGAGATATCTCAATAGAGTTCTATCTAGACCTCGTCTATATAAGGTATCAACAATGATAGTATATTGGGATGATTGATGGATAAAATTTCTTTTGATTGCGGGATAGGTCAGGAGGAAGGATGTTCTCTTTTAAGTATCGATAAGTTTGGCTATATAAGGATTGATTGGTTCCAGATATATTGAAAATCATGTGGGTATTATGGGATTCAATAGTATGATTCAAGATATCTTCCACCAGGAATTTGTAACATTGTTCATTTTTTTGATTCTGCAAAAGAGATGTTATTGTAGCCATTGCATCTACTACTTTGTTCTCATTTCTTGGGATTTGAGTAAATGATATTTCTTCAAAGTGTTCTTTAAAATATTCAACTAGCTATTTATAGGGGATCAACTTGTCATCTTTGGTTTGATAATCATTATTTATCTGGTTGATTATGAGTTGTGAATCTCCATAAACATGCAATTCCTTGATGTTCCATTCAATGGCCATTTTGATCCCAATAACCAATGCCTCATATTCTGCAGTGTTGTTTGTGCATGGGAACCACAATCTGTATGATTTTGGAATTGTGTGTCCTTGAGGTGGATGAACAAAATTCTAGCACCTGATCCGTGTTGTGTATAGGAGCCATCAAAGTACAACTCCCAAAATTTTGTGTTAACTATTAGAATATCTGCATCAGGAAATTCAATATGAAATGGTGTGCTATCTTGCAGGGGTGCTTCAGCCAACTGATCAGGAATGACTTGTCCTTTGATAGCTTTCTGATCAATATATTGTATATCAAACTCACTTAGTATCATAACCCATTTAGCCAATCTTCCTATCAAAGTTGAATTGCTTAAGAAATATTTCAGTGGATCTATTTTTGCTATCAATGTCATAGAATGAGTTAGCATATAGTGTCACAATTTTTGAGTTGCAAATACAATTTCTAGGCTTGTCTTATCAATTGATGTGTACTTCAATTCATAGCCTACAATTATTTTGTTGATGTAATACACTACTCTTTCTTTTCCTTTTTCATCATGTTGTGCTAAGAGAGCTCCTAGTGATACATTTGTTGCTGAAATGTAAAGCAACAATGGTTTCCCTTTGATTGGTATACCAGTACTAGAGGATTTGCTAGATATTCCTTGATTTGCATAAATGATTCCTCACACTTATGATCGCATTTGAATGGAACATTTTTGTGTAATACGTGAGTGAAGGGATGACATATATCTGTTAGTTGGGCAACAAATCTTCTGATCAATTGCAATCTCCCTTGTAGAGAACACAATTGACTTATGTTCTTAGGTGACTCCATCTCCATGATAGCTTTAACTTTTTCAAGATCTACTTCAATTCCATGAGCTGCAATAATGTACCCAAGAATTTTTCTAGAGGGTACTCCAAATGCACATTTCTTTGGATTCAATATTAATTGATATTGTTCAAGCTTGTCAAAGATGTTCAAATGTTCTTTTCTTGTATGATATTTTGAAAGTATGTCATCTACATAATATTCCATAAATATATGCATCATGTAATGGAAAATTGTTGTCATGGCCCTTTGATAAGTTTCTCCTGCATTTTTAAGCCCAAATGGCATGACATTCCAGTAGTAGGTACTCCATGCACAAATGAATGTTGTATTTTCTTGATCTGCAAGGGTGAATTTTATTTGATTGTACCCCGAGAATCAATCCATTAAGGTGTTGGCATTGTATTTTCATTGATGTCAACTGGTAAGTATAGGATGTCACTGGTATGGATGATTACTGATATACAAGGTATATGTAGGATGCAAGAAGGATATGTTCACTAGTAAGTAAACATGACCATTGGTAAGCAAGTAAAAGATAACAGAGAAGAGTACAATCCACCGATTGGCATGATTATTAGGTTTTGCATGACACCAATATTGAGGTACGTGTAATATCATTGGTAAATAGACTTAGTGGATGAATCAATGTGTTTTTTGACTGGTCAAGTTGACCCACCGACAAAACAGAGGAAAGCAGGCATGAAGGATGACTGGTAAGGTGATATGTATAGGTAGGGTGAGTAAACCGGTGAGCAAGCACCGATAGTATGTCTTGGTCAGTGAATGAATCTAAACTGACTCAGTGGATTGAACAGAGGTGGATGCTAAAAAATGATGATAGGTGGATACTAGGTGGTAAGCATTGAGAGGTCGATGAAGTGTCCATCAACATTGTAGGCGATGAGTAGGTTGTCTTTAAATAAGGCACTCGTAAATCATGGGCCAATGACAGAAGAAGTGCAGCTTGAGGCCGATCAAGATGCAAAATATTTTTTGGGATGTAAATCAACTAGGACAATCTAATCTTCATGCTCATTGGTTGAAGGAAGCAACTGAGGAATTAATGGTGAATGACAGAGCAAGGTCGAAAAACAAGATGTGGGTTGCTAAATATAGAAAGCGTCTACAAATGTCATAAGAAATGGCACTAATGTTTGATCTATTGCAGATCATCAATTGAGGAGATGAGATCCAATTAGATTTGATAGGGATTGAGTTGGTGGATAAAATCCCTAGTGTGCCACCATTTGAACTTTGGTCTTCGTGGGAAAGCCAAGTATAAATATGCAGACTGAAAATGAAAGAAGATGATGCTAGATGTCAGAAAAGATAGAGTAACTGAGAGAGAAGAGAGTGATCGGAGAGAAGATAGAAAGCATCTAAGTGTTGGAGCTATCTAATAGAAATATTGAACTGGTAAAATGTTTATCAAAGGTTTTACCGGTAAGGTTAGAGAAATTGGCAAGCTGCCAAACAAGATAACTATTGTGTGAACCGACAAGGGAGATTTAGGAAGAAAGTTGTTGAAGGTGAAGGATAAAAGAGTGTGTACTGGTGTAGGTTATGCAAGATAGAATCAAGATGAAAAGGATATAAACAAAGGACAGTCAATCGTCAGAGAACTGATCAGAGAGCAACTGGTAGAGAAGAGTTAAACCGGTGAAGTATTTAGATTGCAAGTGTTACAAAACTCATTTATAGCAAGGCTATAACTATTGTATTGCTTATAATCACTTTAATCACTGAGTTGGAGCTCAGTGCAGGGGTTGGTTCTTCTTGGGTTGGTGCCCTAAACATTGTAACCTTGTTTATTGTGAGGCTGGATTGGAGCAGTAGAGTCCAGTAGCATTTCTCACCAAGGTTTTTCCCACATTGGTTTTTCCTCATATATCTCATGTTATGTGTTGTGTATCCTTGTGTGTTTCTATTTGATCACTTTCCTTATCTCACCAGTATATCTTCATTGTGTCTTATTTGCTAATAGGTACTAAGAGTTTGGTTTAGAAGGTTTAGATTATTGGGAACCACTGATTCACCCCCATCTCAGTGGTACATTGTGTTCAATATAGGGAAAACATCTCATGTCCTGCTGATAAGTCTACAATTATATCAATGTTGGGCAGTGGGAAATCATCTTTGGGATATGCTCTATTCAAATATTTGAAGTCGGTGTAGACTCTTATGCTTTTATCTGGTTTGGATATTGTTACAATTCTTGAAACCCACTCTAGATAAGTGATAGGTCTTATTAAACCCACATCCAATAGTTTCTTTAGCTCTATTTTAACAAGAGTGATATATGGATGCATCTTCCTTAGATTTTTCTTAACTGGTTTTTCTCTTGGATCTACATTGAGATGGTGCATGATAAGATATGGATAAATTTCTAGCATGTCTACATAGGACCAAACAAAATTTATTTGCCTTTGTTTGAAGAATTCTATATAGTCTCTCTTTTCTTCATCTGATAATGATGCAACAGGATGAAGGACCTTAGGATCCTTTGGTGTGCCAATGTTTATTGCTTCTGTTGGCTCTATCAATATAGCAGATCTCTCCTAAAAAATATGCAGGGAGGGTGTCAAACTTTCCATCTTCCGACACCTCGAGGAGGTTTTCACTGTCAAATACATCCTTTATTTTTTCTCTTGATTGATCTAGTGTTGCCATGAAATGGTTTTCAGCACTAGGTCTTTTGCCTTGTTTTATTTCAATTTTGCGATTGGAAAGTTTGGCACTCTCCTGACTGCAAGAAGCGTTACTCGATTCACCGATGGAAGATATCTTAGGTGTGATTGGTTCAACGACATTAAGATATACGGCTAAGTCATGATCATTGGAAAAGACATCCAATTTAGGGTTTTCTAGTTTATCCCAATCAATTAGTTCTAGATGAAGCAGGGGTACATCTATTGGAAATTTGGAGGAATTGATTATGTGTTGCATTGATGTTTGTCATTGATGTCAAAACTAGCTATCTTGTTGTCTATTAGCTTTTGGTAGAGTGGTTGGACTATGATGTTGATCTGGAGATCCTCTTTGATATGTTCTATTTTGTGGAATTGGTTTGGATTGGTTGTTCATGTGTTTTGATGTGTATCACATTCACTTGGTTCAGGATTTGATGAAGCAGGAGATATCATTTGTTCTAATAAACCTTTTTGTTACCGATAAGGGTTTTACTAGTAGCACTTTAGTGAAGATCTTTTGATGAATCCAATAAGTGGTGTTGGTGTGGCTTCTAGAAGGTTATCAGGATGCTAATGGTTATCATGTTCATGTTGCAATTGTTCATGGTGTTTCATTTGGCTTATGATGACCTATTTTAGGTCTAGTGCTTATGGATTGGTTTATGTAATAGGTGGATTGATGCTCATGATGCATTACTGATTGGATTTATTGTCTGGATTATGTTGTTTCATTCTTAGGTTGACTTGGCTTATCATTGGTTTGTGGGATTATGTAACGAATCTATTGTATTATCTTCTAGGTGGCCAACCTAATTGCTTAGGTCTCGGGTTGGTATAAATATGATGTAAGATCACTTTGTAGATCATAGGATTAATTTTATGGGATTATCTATGTGCGAATATAGTTATAATCATATGCAAAGGTTTGGGTCAATCATAAGTGATCAAATTGGGTTTGTGTAAGAGGTTTTAGACCTTCGGTATTAAGCTTAACCGGAACTGTACTCAAGCATAGGAGATTTTATACTTGCAGTTCAATCTTCATTCCAGATTGTAGTTTGATGTTTTCTATAGTCAATGGGGCTCCTTTTGTGATGAGCAGTGCGCTCTAGGCTATTGGCCTTCCTACATGTGTAGGCCCCTTATTGTAATATTTATTCATTCAGTGGATAGATATTGTGGGTCTTCAATCCCACTGTGGTTTTTCCTCTTTGAGGTTTTCCACATATAATTTTGTGGTGTTATGGTGTTCATCTTTGTGGTTTCATTATTTCTTATTGTTATATGCTTTTATGTTTACCAGTTGTTGAGTTGTTGTATTAATAAGGTTAAATTTCTCTATTCTAGTAGAACGCTGATTCACCCCCCCTCTTAGTGTTCTTGGATTCCAACAAGGTCATAGTCATCATCATCATTGGGTATTTCAAGGTTGATGATGTAATAGTCATAGTTTGGTGTATAATAGAACTCTCTTGAGGATAATATCTCCCAAGTGCTCTCCAATTAGCTCTAACAAAATCAAGATTGGTATTTTGCAATTCGCTCTCAAGTGACTCATTATCTGACATTTGTCCCTCAAATGAATGGATTATATCAACACATACATATTTGGTACTACAGGTTCCCTCTTGGTCAATTTCATCAAATTCATTTGTGGCCTAAAGTCGATATACTTGTGCACATGGTATAGATGATTCTGTCACTGAATTTCTTTGCTAGCTGTAGCGTCGTAAATTGTACGCACTTGCTAGGGTGGTACAATTTCACACCTAGTTTAGCACCCGCCTTGGTGCATTTTACATTTTGCATTGCATTTCTCCTTTAGCACTTAATTAATCAAATTAATTAGGTCTAAGGTCCTATTTCATCGTCCTCTACATCATAAAGTTGGGCCCTTTCGTTAAAGCGTGCCCTTTTCATTTTATTCCTCCAATACATCACTCAATCAAAAACCCTAATTAAGTCCTATTTTGAGCTTGGGGGCTTGGTTTCGGGGGTCAAAACATCTCAAAATCACTTGTAACTTTGGGATTCTCTCTAAAATCATCATATCCGATGGCCTTGAAAATTTGGTGAAAAGTTGTCGGGACCGTGGCGCTCGGAGTGCACATGGTCCCAGACATTTTTCCTGAAATTTTAGGAGCACAATCCAATCATAAAATAAAGCTTAACCCGAAGAAATTGGCAGGAAATTCAATCTCTAGGTCGGCCAAAAGATGAAATTACGATCTAGGGTTTCCTACATAAGAGCTCTCTTTCTTCATTTGAAAGGATCCGGATTTTTGTTTTCAGGAACCTCATATGCAGTGAAAGAGCAGATCTTTGAAGACTTCAACAACATTCAACATCCTTCTATCAAGCATTTATCAATTTCATTCATCCATTTGGGGCTTGGAAGACATTGAAGAACAATAGGAGATTACTGCCTGAAGATTGGCTTGTACTCCTCCCTTGGGGGTTGGGTATGATTTCATGTTATTTTCATGTCTTTGCATAAGCTTCAATATATCCTTTATTCATGCTTTAGATCACTTTGCATCTTGATTTAGAGCATTTACATCGTCATTTACAAGCAATTAGGGTTTACTTTCTAGGTTGCTCTAGTTTGCTTGCTTGCATTTTAGGACCTTGCACACACACTAGGTCTGCACACACAATACATTTTACAATACAACTTGGCTATTCATGGAGGTGGAAATCACTGAAGTAGGGGTTTGACTAAGGCAAAACCCTATATAGCCGCCCATACCCTTTTCAGATATAAGTGGAGGTTTTGGGACTCGAATGACACCGCAGGTGACAGATCCAGGAAAAGCAGGTCGAGACACCACTCCACATCAAATTGCAGAGAAAAAGACCTAGATAGGGGTGCTGGGTGCCTTGGTCCTACCAGGACAGGGGCGCTGGGCGCCCTGGTCCCTAGGACAGAGGCACTGGGTGCCCTGGTCCTCCTGATAGACAGCATTTTTTGACATTTTTGACAGTTTTCCAGAGTGCAAAACAGCAGTTTCAGGTGCAGTTTTCGGGATAGAATCAGGACAGTGGTGCCCGCACCCCTATCTCAAACATTTTCAATTAGATTTTGACTCCGGGTATGCATCTGCATTCTCATTTCATCCTTACATTTACAGTTGTTCATTGTTTAATCTCAATTCTGCAATCTTGTTATTCATTTGTACATGTATTTTGGGATTAGGACTTGAACTTGCATCATTTTATCTTTCAATTTCAATGAAAGAATAGAAATCCTAATAGGTAGCCCGTGGCTCTCTCTTTCACAAGAAGAAGTAGCCAATTGTGTGATACCTCTAGGCTCTTTCGTATTTCGTAATGTGTGTCAAAAGGTAGGATTAGGGCATGTTAACCTAGTCTCACTTTTTCCCCTACACATTTTGGTGAACCCAACGTGAAACTATCATTTCTTCCTCTTGCATTGCATTTGTTAGATCTAGATCTAGATTTAGTGTGTTTTCATTTCATTATTCATTAAAAAAAAGAGAAAAAA
Organism: Cryptomeria japonica; assembly: GCF_030272615.1. NCBI lineage: Eukaryota > Viridiplantae > Streptophyta > Pinopsida > Cupressales > Cupressaceae > Cryptomeria > Cryptomeria japonica. The sequence continues at coordinate 13,676,531 of NC_081408.1, forward strand.
AAAAGTGTGTTTCTTTGCATTGTGTGTTTAAATTTTATGCAACCTTTATTTCAAAATGTCAGATTTTTAATTGCAAAATGTTCGTGCTTTTGATGATTATTATGAGTATAGCCAAGATTAATTAGATGAAGCTTTAGATGAGTTTTTGAACCCTAAAGATGCCAAACCTTCATTTTACCAAAAAATCATAAACCTTGTTACTATGCCATTTAGATGTGATGAGGAAGATAAGTCGAATGGTTCCTCTCAAGGGTACATTCATATCAACTCTTCCACTGAATCTAGTAACATGGTTGTGTTCAATAATCCCCTCTATGAGGAGATGTCTCCTTTTGAATCAAAAGATAAACCTTTTAATCGATATGATCATGCTTTGTTGGATGATGCTCTTGATGACTTTGTGGCTTTATCGAAATCTTTAAACAAGAACAAGACTTCTAAATTGGTTAACATGATAAACTTGAATGAGCATAACAAGCCTCTCTTTGAAGTCCAAGGTGCTTATCCTTCTCCCACCTCTCAAGTTCCTAAATCACCTCTCCTTACTGTCCAAGGAGGGAATGATCATGATTCCTTTCGTACTCCGAATAAACCTGTAGTCACATAAATCTGTCCACTTAATTAAATGAATACTTAGTATTTATTTGATTATTTAACCATCAATTAATAATTAATTAAATTAATATTTAATTAATTCATCTTAACCCTCTTCTCCTATTAATTAAATAAATTATTCAATTTATTTGATTTAATTCACTTAACCAAATTCAGACCATTAATTAAATAAATAAATCATATTTATTTAATTAAATATTCTCTCACATTTAAATAAATTAATATTTATTTAAATCCCCCAAAATCCCACCTCTCACATTTAAATAAATAATTTATTTAAATCACCTTTATCCTCTACCCACTTGCATTTTCCTACAAAAGCAAGTTGCACAATTATTTTAAATAAATAATTTATTTAAATCACCTTTATCCTCCACCCACTTGTATTTTCCTACAAAAGCAAGTTGCACAACTATTTTAAATAAATTATTTATTTAAAATCCTATTTATCCTCACCCACTTGAAACCTTTAATGGTTTCCCTTAAAGTATTCAAACTTGATGGCTTTAAAAAGTCTTCAAACTTGATGGCTTCCTTCTAAAGTCTTCTTAAGACTTTAATGGTTTTCCTTAAAGTCTTCAAGCCTTTAATGGTTTCCCTCAAAGTCTTCAAGCATTTTAATGCTTTATCTTCTTTTTCTCATTTAAATAAATTAATATTTATTTAAATATTTATCCAAATGCAACTTACACCATTCAATTGAAATAAATGGTTTTATTTTAATTGAAAATACCAAAATTTCTCCCACTTACATTTTCCTACAAAATCCACTTGTATGCCTAAACCCCTTCTAAATTCTTCTAAACCCTTCCTAATTAGCCTAATCCATCCCCTAAATATTGTCACATTCCTAAGCAAATTGGAGTCACTTCTCAAAGACTCCAAAGTCTTTGAAAAGCAAGTAATGCTTTGTGTGTTCAACAAATTAACCCTCAAAGTCTTGGATAACCTTTGAAAGCTTTCAACCTTCAACCACTAAATGGCTCAAAGTCTTTGAAAACCATTGAAGGCTTCCAACCTTCAACCACTTAATCCCCAAAGTCTCCAATAACCATTAATGGTTAATTCAACCCTCCCACATGGTTAAAACATTTGTTTTGACTCAACCTCTACCCAACCCAAAGGTCTCATCAGGCCATTAATGCTTTGACCATGATTATCTCTTAAACATTTGCACAAAGGTTTATCCTTGGATTAACTCTTAATCCAATGGGTAATCTTAATTTAGACTTGACCCTTACCTTCTAGATAACCATGAGGTCTTCTCAGGCCTTTAATGCCTCCAACCTCTTCTCTCAACCCAATCCTATGTTGAAACTTGTCACCATTTTATTGGTGCCAATTATGCACATGGATCCCCAACTTTCAATCCTAACCCTTGTTAAGATTGCTCAATCTTAACCCTTCATTTCCCTATTTCTTCTATAAATAGAACCCTTCTCCTCAAGCAAAAGGAGAAGCATTTTAGAGTATTGTTGTTATACTGGCATTAGCATAGAGCTTTTTCATAGCATCACTATCTACTCTTGCATAGTATTTTCTTATCATATTCAACCATCTTGAATCTCCATATGGCATCCATGGCTAGTGCTAAAAGCTGAGAGCTACACTCATTTGGGACTTGGAGAGGAGAGAAACAAGGGAGAAGCATCAAAAGGCATCATGGAAGCATCTTAGGGAGGCTCTTCTCCTTTCTTTTATTTTGTTAAACTTCTTTCATGCTTTTTGAAATCTCTCTTGATATGTTTGGAATGGTTTTTAGTTCTTTGTTTTGTTTTTATGGTTGAAACTAACTTATAAACATTGAACTTTGTTGTTGCCTTGTCCCCATTTCCATGACATCATTTGGTGAACCCGACGTGAATCAAAGAGCAATCATTTTGAAGACTACTAACTTTTGAATGTTTTAATTGACACACAGGTCATTCTCTTGCATTTTTCTTCTGAATTTAGCACCTTCGCAAATTGATACTTTAACGCTATTGTCTATAATGTTGCTCTTTCATGTTAAATAGCACTTCTGTTTTCACACAGAGTAGAGCTATTGTAACAAAGAGTTGTAAGAAAATTCCTTGTAACCAAAAACCAAAAATTTTAGGCTTGTAGAAGCCCACCAAAACATGCAGATTTTTCTAACTAATTATCTTTTGTGCAGGTTTTAACTAACCCCTACAATAGCATTATTTTTAGCAATTTTAGCTTAGGAAATAAATTTGTTCATATTGCTAACTTTGTCTTTCAAGTTAGGATAAAATAAATTCATTTTCCTTTTGGGTTAAAATCAACTACACTTTCATTTGGAGTTTTAAAAAGAACCACATCTTTCGTTTGGAGCTCTAAAAAAGAATCACACTTGTTCAAAGTTAAAAAGAATCACAAAAACAAACACGCAAATTTTTTTTTTGCAAAGTTAGGAACAAATTCTTTTGGTGCTTAAAATCAACAAGGCAAATTTTATTTCTTGCATCAAGATAAAACTTACAATCCACACTTCCATTTTTGGTGCACATAAAATTCACAATCAACTTGTCTCATTTTTAAAGCAATTTTACTTCATGCAAACGTGTTTTTCATTAAGTTGACCAAGATTTTCAAATTCTAGTTTACTCCAACAATTGCCTTTGAAAATTAAAAAGAACACCATGATTGTTGGAGCAACATCTCCAAATAGATAGAAAATCATTGCGATGACAAATTAAAAGGAACAAGTGAATTTTGTGTTTGGCACACTTGTGCAAAAGAGTTGGTCGAGTGGTCCTACCTCTAACACACACTATCCTCTCCCTTGGCTCTCGTGGTCCTAGGTGCAAGAGAAAAGTGTTAGTAACGCTCAAATTTTATCTTTTTAAGAGAGGCCTGCCAAGGGATCGATACTCTTGGGAACGACCTCGAGCGGTAAATCCTTCGAGCCGCTATAGAAATCAGGTGAGAGCGAAAGCTGTAGCCTTGGGTATAGCTGTTCCTATAGTGTAACTGGCCGAAAGGACAAATGGGCCCCACCACCAGTTACAAGGCTCTTAAGTGAGTCACTGCAGAATGAACTTATGTCCAAAAATATCGAACATGACTAAACACCTTTAAGTAGTAGCCCACCCGTTCTATTGATTGAGGATATTTGAGATATAATTTAGTGCAAGAGGATAGATGGTTTTGCTCCCAAGATACTCACCATACATATTTCCTTGAGTAGAAACATAGCTTTTTGAAAAGTCACTTGTGGCTTGATAAAAGTGGTGACTCCCCCATCATAGGGATCATCTATTTGTTATGCTCGTGCAAGACTTAGTATATCACATCCTTACCTGCCACGGTGGGATTCATAAGGTATGTAGTACCAAAGTCGAAGAAATATCAAGATGTGGGCTAAATTTATCACAACTGGCCATTTGACCTTAGGGATAAAAAAATGTTTGAAGTGTGTTCGTTTTACAGACCTAGTGCAAATTGAGCTGACTTCAGGCTTTGGAACTACACTTTAAAATAAATATAAAGGAAGGGTCATATACAAGTCCAAAGATTGGGTTGATCTAGACCCATACTCATTTGTGCCTTTGGGGGCAACATTCTTGTGTTTGTGTGCTTGCTTTGTTTTCTTGTCAAAGAAAAATCAGAAAATCACTTTCAAAAACAAAGTACTCATCCAACATTTCTCAAAAACAACCAAACACATCAAAAACAAAGTACAAACAACAAAGAGTCAAATTTTATGACCATTCTTCACATCTTGCGAAAGAAGAAGTGTCGTCAGAATATCAACTTAAAAAGGAGACCATTAAGCTCAAAGGCTTTGATCAAAAGGAGGAAATTCTTCTATCTCAATAGACAAATCTTTGTCTCACATAGAGTCTTTCTACATCGCATGCGTCTCTATCTTCAAGGTAAAACAAACGAATTTGATTCCGAATCATTGAACCGCAGAGCTTTTATGCAATATAGAGCTCTGAGTTATCACAAAAATCAAGGAGGAAAGATTAATCCCAACTTCTTCCCAAACATCTGTATCACCTACAACATAGCTCGAGAAGTGCCACCAACGCCTGAAAGGGAAGAAGTAGAGTTTGTTCCATTTGTAACACAAAGTTTTTATTGAAGTTGAAAACAAAACATCCATCATCTCATTCATACATCATTATTCCATCATCAATTCATCCCAAAACTCTCAAAACATTAAGAGGTTCTTGTCCCAAGTTCTCTTTTAGATATTTCTTGAAATCAAACACAACACATCACCTTTTAGATTGTTTCTACATCTAGGATAAGCTCATCCTAAGAGACACATCTACGCAGGTTAAAACTGGTTTATGAGTGAATCCTCTCATTGCTAGGTAGTCTAAATCTATAACACATCTCAGATTTCTCTACACCTTATCACATCCAAAATCTATCAAAACAAGCAAGCAATTCAAAGAAGGAATTTCGGTTACATCTATCTTAGAGTGCTAGAGATCTACATACCATACAATCCACTAATCATCAATCTTTCATCAACAAACTCATCATCATCTTCAATCAACTTCAAACAAACTTGCAAACAAAATGGCTCAAACCCGATCGCGATCAAGGCAACGAGAAATAGAAATTGAGGAAGAAGAGGACAACCTCAATGAATTTCAAGAAGCACTTGGAGGAAATGTAAATGACGAAAACCCAAGTACTCCCACTCCTTCAACAATCGAAAGGGTTCAGCATAACCCTCATTTTAACAGATTGTTTGATGAAATACTTAGGAGCAATGCAGATGCTCACTTCTTAAAACTTGCTCAAGAAGGAGCCAAACTCCCCTCAGACTTTGATCTTGCCCAATTAAGACAAGCATCAGAAAGACAAAGTCGCCATGAGGAGGAAAGGGGTAGAAATCACATCAGATATAACATTCCTCGAGGTAACCCACCACCTCCTCCTCCAAATGAAATAGAGATGTTGCGGCAACAAGTCGAGAATCTCGCCCAACAACTTCATAGTGGTGTTAAGACCAATCAATTCTCACTTAACGACATCTGTCCCTATCCTTTTGATAGGAATCTTTATATGCCACCCTTTCCACGCGGGTTCGAAACACCCAAATTTGAAAAATATAGAGGAAAGGGCGATCCCCGTGATCATGTCCGAGAATTTCATTCCGCTTGTCTTGAAGTGGCTTATGAGGACACATACCTAATGCGCCTTTTTCCCCAAAGCTTGGGAGGAACCACCACATCATGGTTTTCCCGACTACTAGGTGGCATTAGAACATTTGAGGAACTCATCCAGAAGTTCCTATCTCATTACTCTCATAACATTGAACGCGACATCACCATGGCTGATCTATGCAACACCAAACAAAAACCAGGTGAATTATTCTCAGTATTCCTGCAACGATGGCGCCAAATGTCTAGCAGACGTTCTCTTCAGTTACCTGAACAAGAACTAGTGGAAATTTTCATTTCCAACTTAAACGAAGAAATGGAATTTCACCTGGATGTCAAAGACACAGACTCCTTTAACGATATGATCACCAAGGGTATAAAATGTGAAAGGGCACTCATCAAGAAAGGACTCATCAAAATCTTTAATGAACCAAAAGATGGTCCTCGCCCGCGCTTCAATAGTGATAAACCAAACTTCTGGAACAAGAATAAAAATATCGTCAATGATGGGGTTGTGGATGCTCGAACTATCCAAAATGCATAACCTGTGGTTCGGTTTGCAGGTCATGATGAACCAAGACCTCGTCCACAAAAACAAAAACGCACATACACTCCCTTAGGGGAACCCATTGAAACAGTGTTGCGACAACTCCTTTCTCAGAATTTGGTCACTCTACCTAAACTATCCAACTATGAGCCTCAGGTCAAACCAGCATGGTGGAGAGATACTGAACACTGTGAGTTCCATCAAGGACGAGGACACAAGACAAGTAATTGTCACCGATTGAAGGATCTCATTCAGGATCTTATTGATCAAGGAGAAATTGAAATTGAAGGACATGACCCAAAAACGACCAATAATGATCATCTCATGTTCAAGGATCCACTTCCAGCACAAGATCAAAGGGGTCCTTCCACTTCCCGGCGAGGCACTGATACCACTGATTATACGCAGGTTGCGTATAACTACACTGTAAATCACCTGTATGATGCCAGTGAACAAATTGCAACTATAACCTTCAAAAATCCCACCTCAAATTGCAATGTTGTTACACGTCGTGGCAAGGTCACCATCAAGGCAGCTCCACAGGGCACCACCTCCGTCCCAAAGCAATATAATCTTGTGGAATAATTAGATAAAATGCCTGCGCTCATATCCATTTTAGAACTATTGCGCCTATCGCCATCTCATAAAACAATCTTGGATCAAGCACTCCAAGAGGCGTCAGTCCCTGCAAACCTGAACATAGACCAATTTCAAGCCATGGTTGGAAATCTAAAGTCATCACCTTGTCTCACTTTTTCTGAAAGTGACAACTCTTCCTTCCAACAACCTCATAACGCTTCACTACACATTGAAGGCTTTATCAACCAACACAGGATCAAGTGAGTCTTGATAGATAATGGAGCAGGCCTAAACATTTGTACACTACAGTTGGTCACAGCATTGGGATATGCACTAGAATCAGTGGATCCTTGCAAGAAGATCACCATCAAGGCCTATGATGATGCAGAGCGTTCATCCAAAGGAGCGCTGGTGCTACCAATCCGAGTGGGCCCTGTGGTAAAACACATAATTTGTCAGGTTCTGGACCTTCCTCTGCCATATAATCTATTATTAGGAAGACCTTGGATACATGCCATGCAAGCCGTTCCATCTACCTACCATCAATGTATCAAGTTCCCACATAATGGTGCAGAGATCACAATCCTGGGTGATGCAAATCCTTTTGCATTTTGCCATAATATCAGCCATCAACCAGAAATTACTGTTCCTAATAATAGGGAAGCCATTTCCTCTACATCATATGTAAGTCCCACCTCTCTTGCCAGTTCGAACACCCCTATACCCAAGCAAGAAAAGCTTAAAATGAAAGTCGCAGAGGAAGGTCCCGGGGAATATAACTTAAGTCAACTCTTTTGTGTGGGACAAATGCCCACTTCTCCTAGAACACATGGTAAACCACAGCAGTTACTCCAGCAACGACTAATCACGCCAGCATGTGCTTGGATGCCTTTCGTCCTTGGAAAGAGTCAAGAGGAAGAAACACAAGATGAGGACCTAGCGGACTGGATCTATAAAGATCCCATCACCACTGACAAACCGCAAGTTACACTTCCTACGGAACAGTATGGTAAAGGCCTCCTCATTATGCAGAGAATGGGGTATGATGGTCAGAGTGCTTTGGGATCCTGCCAACAAGGATGACACGAACCTCTACTACCAGAATTCAAGCCCAAAGGTAATACAGGCCTAGGCTTTGAAAAAGAGATCCTTCCTAAACTCAGATTTAAAGGAAAACCTAGCAAACCATTTTGCCCACCTACTGTAAAGAGGACACCTTTCATAATCAAAGCACCATCAAGCAATATTGTCACTGCCCCATCGAGGCTCACAAACCCACCGCAACCGTCATCAGTGCCAAAAATCCCACCAATCGAACTAGTAATCCCATCCACAGCAGTCATCACATCAATAAAATCATTCGCAGCCACAACTATATTGGAACCCGTAGCAGCATCTATGGCACCAGCCGTTCCAATAGAAGCCACTAAATCAACACTGTCGATACTTCCAGTGACAAAACCTTTAAACCCCATCACAGTTCCTGCAGCACCGATCACCTCAAAGGTACATAAACCAATCACACCTGCAGTATTCAACTCCAGCGACATCCCAGTATGGTATAGCAATCGGATGCTGGAAAGTGATTCAGAGACCGACTCACATGAGTGGGAATTTGATTCTGTACAGCTTAACACTTCAGATGAGGAAGACACATCACCACCTCCGCCACGCAAAGACATTCCTATTTACGAAGAAGCATAGATAAAGACCACTTGGGTACCTGAGCTGGAAACATCTTCCACAGACCCTATGTCTCATCCTACGCCGGATTCTGACAGGGAGAGTACCATCAACGACCTTCACCACACTGTCTTAACCCTCACTGATACATCTCTCGCACTTAACTTAATCGATGAAGTAATGCCCATTATCCACCCTAAACTCATCGAATGGAACCAACCAAATCCCCCATGTCTTGACCTCTTCCAAAATGATGAGGCTATCATTGACTTTTTGGGATTAAGGGATAATCTACCAAGTGGGGATCACAAAGCTGGATTCGCCATTGAACTTAATAGCGCAGCATACTTCGGGGTGGATGCCAAACCCTTCCGCTGCAAAAATATAACATTAAAACATGGATCTTCCAGTGAAAACCACACTGTGGCACTGTTTGATCCAACAAAAGTAAAAAGAAAGAGCGTATCCAACGGTGAAAACCTCTCTGAGGCACTTGAGGATGAAGGGTTTGACATTCTCCCTGCTAGTACACAACAGGAATGATCGACGATTCTCATTGAGGAGACTAAAGAATACAATGTGGGGACTCCTGAAAACCCTCATATCATACATCTGGCATCTCTTCTCACTCCAGAGGAACAGCCTCAATTTATAGAGTTCTTCCAACAGCGTCAGATCAACTTTGCATGGTCATATGCAGACATGCCTGGGCTTGATCCTGATTTAGTCATGCATCATCTCACAGTAGCAAAAGGAGCCAAACCTGTCAAGCAGAAGCTTCGTAAGATGCATCCTCAGATTGCCGTGCTAGTCAAAACAGAACTCAAGAAACTCCTGGATGTTGGTTTCATTAGACCAATTGATTATGCAGAATGGATCTCTAACATTGTACCAGTTGGCAAACCAAAAGGGGGCATCCGCATTTGTACAGACTTCAGAGATCTGAATAAGGCATGTCCTAAGGATGACTTCCCTCTACCAAATATCGACATCGTAGTAGATTTGACAGCAGGACATGCCATGCTTTCACTCATGGATGGCTTTTCAGGATACAATCAAATAAAGATCGCACCAGAGGACCAACATAAGACAACCTTCACATGTCCATGGGGCACATACTGCTGGAATGTAATGCCTTTTGGTCTAAAGAATGCAGGAGCGACCTATCAAAGAGCAATGACCACCATCTTCCATGACATGATGCATACTATAATGGAAGATTATGTGGATGATTTACTAGCAAAATCACTTACTAGAGAAGGACATCTTCACATCTTAGATAAAATCTTTGATAGATTGGAACAATACCATGTTTGACTCAACCCAAAGAAATGTGTCTTCGGAGTGACCTCCGGGAAGCTTCTAGGATACATTGTCTCAAGCAAAGGCATTGAGGTCGATCCAACAAAGGTTAAAGCAATCATGGACATGCCACCTCCAAAGAATATCAGTCAGCTAAGAACACTACAAGGACGGCTTCAATCTATCCGCAGATTCATTGCACAATTGACTGATAAGTGTCACCCATTCACACACCTGCTACACAAGAACATCCGCTTTCAGTGGGATGACAGATGCCAGCAAGCATTTCAGGCGCTTAAAGACTATCTCATAAATCCACCATTGCTGATGCCACCAGATCCAAGTAGACCGTTGTTACTTTATATCTCAGCGACAAGTACAGCATTGGGTGTACTACTGGCACAACATAATGCAGAAGGAAAAGAGTGTGCTATTTACTACATCTCTCGCACACTGGTGGGCTATGAACTCAATTACACACCTATTGAGCGAGCTTGCTTAGCAGTAATCTTGGCAGCCACTAAACTGAGGCACTATCTGTTAACACACAAGGTGCAACTCATTGCAAAGATTGATCCACTCAAGTATTTACTTAGCAAAGCAGCATTGACAGGTCGCTTAGCCAAATGGGTGATGATTCTAAGTGAATTTGATATTGAGTATGTGGACCGTAAAGCTATCAAAGGTCAGGTTATTGCAGATCAGTTGGCCGATGCACCTCTCATAGGTGATCATCCTCTCATTTCCAATTTTCCAGATGAAGAGATATTCATGATTACAGAAGCACAGTCATGGAAATTATACTTTGATGGTTCATACACTAGGCATGGCTCAGGGGCAGGCATTTTGTTTATCACACCTCAAGGTGATAGCATCCCGAAGTCTTACAGGCTCACATTTCCATGCACAAACAACATAGCAGAGTATGAGGCCTTGATCACAGGACTCAGATTAGCCATACAATGGAAATTAAAAGAACTGCAAGTATATGGCGATTCCCAACTAGTCATTCGACAAGCAACAGATGAGTATCAGACCAAAGATGATAAACTCATGCCATACAAGCAAATGGTGGACAATCTAAAGACATCATTTACTACTATCACTTTTGAGCAGATACCAAGAGATCAGAATCGAGCTGCTGACGCTATGGCTACCATCGCATCTCTACTAGATCTTCCACAGAATTCAACACGCTACGAGTTCTTGGTAGAACAACTTTGGATCCCCGCTTATGATATCCCCGAATCTGAAATGATATGTTGCCTTGTTGGTTCTGAATCCCCATGGTACGGTGAGTTCTACACCTATCTCCGCGATCACACCCTTCCTCCCAACCAATCAAATAACCAACGTAAAACCTTCATTCGCCAAACTGCTCGATATACCATTATTGCCGAAACCCTATACCGACGCGGTCTTGATGGTACTCTCCTTCAATGTCTAGAACAAGGTGAGATAACAAAGGCTTTGGAAGAGGTACATGAAGGAATTTGCGGGACTCACTCAAGTGGTCCATCACTAGCCAAGAAGATCATGCGAGCTGGATACTATTGGCCATCTATGGAAAAGGATTCCTACTACTTTGTCAGGAAGTGCAAAAAATGTCAAGTTCATGGCGACCTAATACATGCACCAGCTCAAGAACTGCAACCAATCACAACACCATGGCCTTTTTGTCAATGGGGTCTTGATCTTGTGGGTAAAATCCATCCATCTTCATCCAATGGCCATAAATTCATTATTACCGCCATCGAATATTTCACCAAGTGGATCGAAGCTGTTCCACTTACCCAAGTCACCGACAAGCAGATCGCCTCATTCATCCTCAATTACATCATCTGCCGGTATGGTGTGCCCATGTCCATTATCACAGATAACGGTCTTCCTTTCAAAAATCAGGATGTTTGTGAGCTTTGTGAGAAATTTCATATCCAACACCGCTTTTCCACTCCCTATTACCCACAAGGCAATGGTCAGGCCGAAGCATCCAATAAAAACATATTGAGTTTCCTAAAGAAGACAGTCAATGATGCCGGCCGTGATTGGCATGTTCAATTGAATCCAACGCTATGGGCATATCGAACTAGCATTCGGACCCCTACAGGTGCAACTCCTTATTCATTGGTCTATGGTGCTGAAGCTATCTTACCTATTGAGGTCGAGATACCATCCTTACGAGTTTCATTGCACAATCTCATCGATGATGAAGCATACAGAGTATCTCGTCTTCAAGACTTAGAGTTACTAGATGAGAAGCGACAAGCTGCATACAATCACCTCAAAGCCTATCAGCAGCGCATGAGTAGAAGCTACAATCACCGAGTTAGATCTCGTACATTTGAGGTAGGTGATCTTGTTCTTCGAGAAAATCCTCGCAACCAACCAAACAGAGAACATCAAGGCAAGTTTGAATCAAACTGGTTGGGCCCATATGTTGTCACTGCTGTATTCGGGTCCGGGGCATATCAGTTGGCTACATCAGAAGGAGAACCGCTCGCAGATCCAATCAACAGCATGCACCTCAAACGGTTTACACATAAGCTGTACAGAGCATCAGGCTCCCCTGCCTATCAAAAAATACCAAAAAACATTCAGAAAAATGTCCTGAAGAAAATATAAAAACATTCAAAAAAGTAAAGAAAAATCATGCATCCAAACGGTGAACAACCACTCCGGTGGCACCTTGGGTAAGAACGATGGTGAAAACCTGGCAAATAGGCGCCACTCGTAAAGGCTATGGCTCCATTATCTTTCAGACTTGTGGCGATCACATCTACTTCATACATACATCCATCCATCCATCAACCATGGCTTGTTATTCCTCTGCAATTATGATAGTACTCCATACATCTTGCATCCCGCTTTTTCATAGTCATGTCTAAAACTGGGGGCAATGCCTTTAACCTATTGATGGAAGTGGATTCTACATTGTCTTATGATTCATTAAGTTCTTCATTCAAACAATCATCAAAAATCCAAAAACATTCAAAAATATCTCGCAAAAATACCAAAAACATTCAAAACAATTCAAAATCCAAAAACATCGACAAAACCATTGAAAAATCACACAAAAACATGGCAACACCTTGTACATACCCATCCATGCAGATACCAAAATAAACATTGACAAACTACTCACACAATGACCATTTACCAATCAACCACACACTCAACATCAACAATCAAACTGTCTTCAACAAGGATGCATCATTCCTTACCAAAACAAAGACAAGATGACATTTTCTTTGACAAGAAAATTATGTTAAGCTATCAAATACTTGGTTGATTTATGAGTACAATCATTTGTTTATCTGTATCAGGATCTTTCAGCATTGTTTTGTATCGTTTGCGCATTACTTCCGATGAAGTTCTGGGACATGTACTAATGGTGTCTACGTGGGAAGTTCACCAAGCTACGTGATCTTATGCCAAATGCATTCATAGATCATTACGGCTTGTTGACTACAGCGTATACCTCGACCATATGAGCATGAACCATTACCAAGGATCCATATTCTTTATTCTTTATGTATATATTGTTTGTTTGCAGGTACAATGCTCTTTCTTTGGTTCCTCCTACCTCATCCAAACTGGATAAAGATTTTATCTCTTATTACGGTATGCACTTGTCTCAGGATATGATCAGCCTAAGATCAAGGAGGACGTTCCAAGTCATGCATGAAAGGAGATAATCCTTATCTGTTCTGCAAGCAATACTCAGGTCAACTTGATCCATTATATCAAGTTGCTTGTATTAACTTGCTATATCAAAATCCATGTAAGAAATACTCTGGTCATCTTGAATCTTTATGTCAAGTTGCTTGTATTTTCTTACAACATTTTAAAGCTCAATGATGAAAAATAAAGCACCATGGATCATCATTCCATCTCATCTGTATATATTGCATTTCGTTGCATTCCATCCATCCATACATTCATAATAGCTGCATATCATGCATACGTAGTCATAATAATGCATACTCTATTTTACTCATCTTCTTCCATAGGACTCGGTCCTAGTCCTCCATATCTTCTATCTAACATCGAATCCCCCCTCACCCTCCCTATCTTGATCATCAACATCATCCTAATCCCTTCATCACTTCCCATCCTCACTCATCCACAAAATTAAGCCAGTTACTCTGTCTACACAGATACATCGACTCCCACACACCTAGACTATCAACAGATACTCTGATCAAGTATCTTCGGGTCTCAACAGGTAATCGATTATGGTAATCCTAGACTACATCAGGCATTTATCATAATGACCTAGTCTCAACGGGGCTGCCATGATTCCCCACAGCCATCCATCACATGCACACACTATCAATTGATCAACCAATCAAACACAATCCAACGGACAATTACATCAATTGTCTACGTCTCAACGAGTATTTTGCTTCATATACCTTGACTTCATCGGACAATTACATCAATTGTCTAAGTCACCATCAGGTCACTTTGATTCACTTACTCAGACTTTATCATGTTCAAGCGACCAACTGACATCAACTATCACGCTTTGACTTGACCAGGGCAATTAAACCGATTGCACCAGATTGTCCAACCAATTTTGATCAATTGTATAGCATCAATCAAAACCCCACACTACATCTGCTATGTATCTCTTGCATGACCTCAGGGTACTCGCTGGCTTGTTGTTTCTTCATATTCACTCCATTTTCTCCCATTCTTTCATCATTAGTTCTAATTTCTTCTATTCTACATCCCCTCCACTTTTCATTCTTTTTCGAGAGATCGCCCGATTTCTCAAAAAAAATTCGGCCCATCTCTCGAGGGGGCATACCACCCATTAAATTTACATTTTATGGGGCATTTCTTCACACCTATTTTTCTTTCTTTGAAACGATGCGATAAACTGCACCGTCTCAAAGAGGGGCAAATGTAGTCACATAAATCTGTCCACTTAATTAAATGAATACTTAGTATTTATTTGATTATTTAACCATCAATTAATAATTAATTAAATTAATATTTAATTAATTCATCTTAACCCTCTTCTCCTATTAATTAAATAAATTATTCAATTTATTTGATTTAATTCACTTAACCAAATTCAGACCATTAATTAAATAAATAAATCATATTTATTTAATTAAATATTCTCTCACATTTAAATAAATTAATATTTATTTAAATCCCCCAAAATCCCACCTCTCACATTTAAATAAATAATTTATTTAAATCACCTTTATCCTCTACCCACTTGCATTTTCCTACAAAAGCAAGTTGCACAATTATTTTAAATAAATAATTTATTTAAATCACCTTTATCCTCCACCCACTTGTATTTTCCTACAAAAGCAAGTTGCACAACTATTTTAAATAAATTATTTATTTAAAATCCTATTTATCCTCACCCACTTGAAACCTTTAATGGTTTCCCTTAAAGTATTCAAACTTGATGGCTTTAAAAAGTCTTCAAACTTGATGGCTTCCTTCTAAAGTCTTCTTAAGACTTTAATGGTTTTCCTTAAAGTCTTCAAGCCTTTAATGGTTTCCCTCAAAGTCTTCAAGCATTTTAATGCGTTATCTTCTTTTTCTCATTTAAATAAATTAATATTTATTTAAATATTTATCCAAATGCAACTTACACCATTCAATTGAAATAAATGGTTTTATTTTAATTGAAAATACCAAAATTTCTCCCACTTACATTTTCCTACAAAATCCACTTGTATGCCTAAACCCCTTCTAAATTCTTCTAAACCCTTCCTAATTAGCCTAATCCATCCCCTAAATATTGTCACATTCCTAAGCAAATTGGAGTCACTTCTCAAAGACTCCAAAGTCTTTGAAAAGCAATTAATGCTTTGTGTGTTCAACAAATTAACCCTCAAAGTCTTGGATAACCTTTGAAAGCTTTCAACCTTCAACCAGTAAATGGCTCAAAGTCTTTGAAAACCATTGAAGGCTTCCAACCTTCAACCACTTAATCCCCAAAGTCTCCAATAACCATTAATGGTTAATTCAACCCTCCCACATGGTTAAAACATTTGTTTTGACTCAACCTCTACCCAACCCAAAGGTCTCATCAGGCCATTAATGCTTTGACCATGATTATCTCTTAAACATTTGCACAAAGGTTTATCCTTGGATTAACTCTTAATCCAATGGGTAATCTTAATTTAGACTTGACCCTTACCTTCTAGATAACCATGAGGTCTTCTCAGGCCTTTAATGCCTCCAACCTCTTCTCTCAACCCAATCCTATGTTGAAACTTGTCACCATTTTATTGGTGCCAATTGTGCACATGGATCCCCAACTTTCAATCCTAACCCTTGTTAAGATTGCTCAATCTTAACCCTTCATTTCCCTATTTCTTCTATAAATAGAAACCTTCTCCTCAAGCAAAAGGAGAAGCATTTTAGAGTATTGTTGTTATACTGGCATTAGCATAGAGCTTTTTCATAGCATCACTATCTACTCTTGCATAGTATTTGCTTATCATATTCAACCATCTTGAATCTCCATATGGCATCCATGGCTAGTGCTAAAAGCTGAGAGCTACACTCATTTGGGACTTGGAGAGGAGAGAAACAAGGGAGAAGCATCAAAAGGCATCATGGAAGCATCTTAGGGAGGCTCTTCTCCTTTCTTTTATTTTGTTAAACTTCTTTCATTCTTTTTGAAATCTCTCTTGATATGTTTGGAATGGTTTTTAGTTCTTTGTTTTGTTTTTATGGTTGAAACTAACTTATTAACATTGAACTTTGTTGTTGCCTTGTCCCCATTTCCATGACATCAAAACCAGTTATCACTGTGCAAGGAAGAAAACCTATAAGTCCTTATAGTTATGCCAAACAAATAACTAGAGAGAGTTATCATGCGGTTGCCCATACTTATCACACCAGAAATAATAGGCAGCCTAATCCTCCTCCCGTTATTCCAGTTTCTCTTCCTAATCCTCAACCAATTCTTCCACAAGCTCCCCGTATTTCACAAGTTATGGGAAAGGAATATGATCTCATAGAACAACTTAAAGCTACCCCTGCTAAGATATCCCTCTGGGATTTGATTCAAACTTCTTCCGCATCATGGAATGTTACAAGATGCCTTGAAAGATTTGAATGTTCCTCCACCGAATACATCTAGTAATATAGCATCTTTAGTTAACTCTGTGATAAATCCTAAAGCTCAAATTGTGTTTACCCAAGATGAGTTGCCTACTAGTGAAATTCAACAACAATATGATCCCTTGATGATTGTGGTTATCACGAAAGACACTGCTATAAGATGAACACTAGTAGATAATGGCTCTGGCCTTAATGTGTGTAGCATCAATCTATTGCATAAAATGAATGTGGATACATCTCTCATTGAGCTTGACTCTCATCCCATTCGAGGCTTTGACAATGTGGCTAAGACTTCATTAGGCATTATCACCTTACCCCTCACAGTAGGACCTGTTACTTTGCCGACTCCTATCCATGTTATGTCGGGAAATTTAACATACAACTTGTTATTAGGGAGGCCTTGGATTCACAGCATGCAAGCTGTCCCCTCTACATTGCATAGACAAGTTAAATTTATCTATAACAATAAGGCATATACCTTGATAGGTGATACTAATTTCCAAGCTTGTCTACAAACATCTACTTCCAAAGGGGGTTCTTCTAAGCCATCCTCGTCTAGTGATGACTCTTTAAACAAGATACCTATCGATGAATCTTCACTCTCTGATGATCAAAATTCTTTGGATGAGTCTGGAGCTCTTGAAGAAGATTCTTCTCGACTTGAATCTACACATAAGAAGGATTTTGATCCTGAGAAGGTTCTCGCAGAAGACGATTGGGGATCTCTTGATTTCAATCCCACCTTTGTAGGTGAAAATAAGGTTCCTTCTAGAGAGCTTAAAGCTGAAAAGAAGGAAGAAGCTAAAAAACAATCAATCTTACCTGAACCTATGAGTAATAATTTTGTGGCCGCTTCTCAAACTTCTTCTCCTCACACCTCTAATCATGAAGAGTTTGATTCTTTGTCTTATGAAAAACCACCTTCTCTTCCTGAAATGGCTGATCGTTATGGTCGTGGTTTTTGCATTTTTGCTAAGCATGGGTATCATGGAAATGTTTGTGGTGCTCATGAACAAGGGATAAAGGTTCCTCTAGAGACTAATTTTCACAATTATGCCTTTGGACTTGGCTATAATCCCTGCAAACGAACTAAAGCTTCTAAAAGACCATGCATTAGTGTTAATGCTATCTCTACATCTCTATCAATACAACACCCTGAGTATATTGATGGGGATCCTTTGGGTGACTGTGCTTTGGATTTCTTCCCTACCGACGATGCTTTAGCTGAATTCTTGGGAGCCTATGGCACTCTTCCTCGTTATCATCACAATAGGGGACTCCCTTATTATTTGAACACTAAAGCCTATTTTGGAAAAGAGATTGCTAATGATGAGATTGTGAAAGAATTCCCTCAGTTAAAGGATACTCCTCAACAAAGTAATCTTCTCATAAGTGACACCACTGATGTTAAGATGGATCCTTGTAATAAAGAGAAAGTCATTAAAATTGGAAAATGTTTGGATGAAGAGGAACAAAAACAATATGAAGATTTATTGCACGAATTCACTGAGATCTTTGCTTGGACATACTCTGACATGCCTAGTATAGATCCTAAGATAGTTACTCATAATATTGTCTTAGTTCCCTATGCTAAGCCCGTGAAACAAAAGATTCAAAAAATGAATCCTAAGGTAGCTCTGCTTGTTAAGGCTGAGATTGAAAAATTATTGGAGGCTGGATTTATTCGCCCTATTGACTATTCCCCATGGATTTCAAATATTGTCGCTGTGGCTAAACCAAATAACAAAATAAGAATGTGTACCGATTTTTGAGATTTAAATAGGGCTTCTTTAAAAGATGATTTCCCTCTTCCCAACATTGACATGATAGTTGATTCTACGGCAGGACATGCCTTGTTATCCTTCATGGATGGTTTTTCAGGATACAATCAAATTTTCATTAACCCTCAAGATCAATTTAAAACCGCTTTCACCACTCCTTGGGGTACATTTTGTTGGATAATGATGCCTTTTGGACTTAAAAATGCCGGTGCAACTTATCAACGAGCGATGACCCTTATCTTCCATGATTGTATGCATAAGATTTGAGAGGATTATGTTGATGATATTTTAGCCAAATCCATTCTTCGCATAGACCACATTAAAATCCTTCGTCAAATCTTTGAAAGAGTTCATAAATATCACATGCGCTTGAATCCCCGAAAATGTGTTTTCGGTGTGGATAGTGGAAAACTATTAGGATTCATAGTTTCGCATCATGGGATCGAGGTGGACACTAAGAAAATAGATGCTATTGTCAACATGCCACCTCCTAGAAATGTGTCTCAACTTAAAAGCTTACAAGGAAAGATTCAAGCTATTCGTAGGTTCGTATCTCAACTTGCGGATCGTACCTTTCCTTTTACTCAACTTCTTAAAAAGGATATCACTTTTCAATGGTACGAAGATTGTCAGCAAGCATTTGAAGATTTAAAAGTGTATTTGGCTAGTCCTCCTATTCTTCAACCTGCCGAACCTTCTAAACCCTTCCTTCTGTATACAGCTGCTTCCTCTCATTCTCTCACAGCATTGTTGGCACAACATGATAAAGATGGTAAGGAATGTCTGGTTTATTACATAAGTCATACCTTACTCGATTATGAGACCCGATATTCTGCGATAGAAAGACAATGCTTGGCCTTGGTGTTTGCGACTCAGAAATTGAGACATTATCTTTTAAATTCAGAAGTCCATGTCATGGTAAAGTTTGATCCTTTGAAGCATCTTTTCTCTAAAACTGATTTATCAGGACGCCTAGCTAAGTGGGTTATGATGTCAACTGAATTTGACCTTAAATTGGTTTCACAAAGAGCAATTAAAGGACAAGCATTGACCGATCACTTAGTTGAGGCCCCTTCACCTTTCTCCTTCTCTAATTCTGAGTCTTTCCCCGATGACTTCATTCTTTCTATAGAGAAAGATGAAACTTGGGAATTATACTTTGATGGTTCTAAGTGTTGTACGGGATCAGGGGCAGGTGTTGTTCTGATTTCTCCTACAAGGAAATCTATTCCCTTATCCTATCATCTAAATTTCCTGTGTACCAATAACATTGCTGAGTATGAGGCTCTTATAGCGGGAATAAAAGTAGCCTTAGCTCTGAACATAAAACACATACATATTTATGGAGATTCTCAATTGATTATAAGACAAGTAACAGGACTGTATCAAGCAAAACAAGACAAATTATCACAATATAAAGACCTTGCTATCTCTTTATTACAAAAATTCGATTCTTATACCATGGAGCCGGTTCCTCAAAAAGATAATTGACATGCGGACGCAATGGCATGTGTGGCTTCTCTTGTATCTTTAGAGGACCCCGTGGTTGATCTCAAATTTGTTATTCACAACCTTATTTCTCCGGCTATTGTAGACGATTCTAGCTTGGTAACATGTTGTGACTTTATAGACTCAGATGAATGGTACTCGCATATCATAAGATATCTGACCGATGGTACCTTTCCTGACTCCGCCAATAGGAACACTAGGGCTAGAATCCGCAAGCTGTCTGCTAGGTATATCATTCTTTCTAACGTCCTTTACCGAAGGGGTTATGATGGTCTTCTCCTTCACTGTCTTAACAAATTGGAAATCCCCGTTGCTCTTGAAGAGGCACATTCAAGTGCCTGTGGGGGGCATTTTGGAGGGAAATCCTTGGTTCAAAGATTGCTTCGTATGGGATACTATTGGAAACTATGCAGAAGGATTCTTTTTCATTTGTTAAGAAATGTCATCAATGTCAACAACACAATAATTTGATTCATGCTCCTGCCCAAGAACTTCATTCTCAAGTAGCTTCTTGGCCTTTCTCCGCATGGGGTTTGAATCTCATTGGTAAAATCTCTCCTTCATCTCAAGGACACACCTTCATTATAACTGCAACAGATTACTTTACGAAGTGGGTAGAAGCTATTCTCCTTCGCTCTACTACTGCTGAAGTGATTTGTCAATTTCTTTTAGAAAACATCATTTCTCAATTAGGGATACCTTCCACTATAATCTCAGATAATGGGACATCATTTAAGAACAAGGACATGAAGAAATTCCTCGAGAAGTATCATATCAAACATCGATTTTCTACGCCATACTATCCTCAGTCAAATGGTCAAGCCGAATCATCCAATAAGATAATTGAACAAATTCTTCGCAAAACCGTGAATAAGCATGGTAAGGATTGGAGTAACAAGCTAATCTATGCTCTTTGGGCCTACCGAACGAGTGTATGAATTGCTACAGGAACTACTCCTTATAATCTTGTTTATGGTGCTGACAGTATTATGCCTTTAGAGTTAGAGATTCCATCACTTAGGGTTTCTCTCAAAGGTATAGTAGATGATGACTCTTATAGAGAACAACGACTTCAATAGCTTGAGATGCTTGATGAACAGCGTATAAACGCTCTTGAGCATATTCAAGCATATCACAAAACTCTACAACGAAGCTATAATGATAAGGTTATTCAACGTTCCTTCTCAGTAGGTGACTTAGTCCTCTATGAGAATCAGCGCAATGTGAATGCCTTACCTGCGGAAAAGGGAAAATTTAGTCCTAATTGGCTTGGACCATACATCGTTATTGAAGATTATGGATCAGGTGCTTACAAAATAGTGGATGTAGACGGTACACCTCTTAAAGAGCCTATCAATGCTATGCACTTGTGTAGATATTATGCTTAATTCTTCATTCCTTATTTATCTTCTTTTCAGTTCTTCAACATTGGGTAATATGTTAGTATCTCCTAATTAGAGCAAAATAGAATTAAATGTTATGGTGTTTAATCTATATTGCTTCGTTCTTGAGAAGCGTGTCT
The DNA here is from genome assembly GCF_030272615.1 of Cryptomeria japonica. Classification (NCBI taxonomy): domain Eukaryota; kingdom Viridiplantae; phylum Streptophyta; class Pinopsida; order Cupressales; family Cupressaceae; genus Cryptomeria; species Cryptomeria japonica. Next base: position 13,698,299 of record NC_081408.1, read on the forward strand.
CCTTACTTCATAGTTTGTCTTGAATTCATTTAATGTAAATTGTAAAAGATTTACGTTTCCATTATGCTAGCATATTATACAATGTCTTATGCATTAAGTAGAACCGTATCATGTTGTATTTAATTAAATCACATTAGTTATATGATTCTTAGACTTAATGCATATTTCTTCCCTATCATCAATGTAGTACTTGATTAAATATTTTAATTAAGTCACACATGTATCAATTTAATCATGGAGCATTGAGAAATCAATCACATGGAAATTAAATCCTGAACATACATGTACATCTACCAAATGTATTAGATTTAATCAAAGCAAAATATACATTGTTTTAAGCATTAAAGATAACACATTTGAGACAACGAGAAGCATGTATATATATATATATGTGTGGATCGTATACAAATATAGGTCACTGTACATCCAAAATGTGACCTATCCTACATCATAAAATCATCTCCTATCCCTAGGGCTGGTGGCTGGAGAATGTCGACTAGATGCTCCCTCCTGATCTGGCCATGCAGAAGGACCCATAGGTGTGTAGCGCGATATAGACCGTAAGTGACTCCGAGAGGAACTCCTACGATCCCTATCCATAAGGATCACGCGATAGGAAGTAGCCTCGGCCTGAGCGGTTGCTAGATCTCACCGCGCCCACTGAAGGTCCTTTGATAGGACTCTCTCTCTCTCCCTCCATATGTCTACCTGTACTCAGAATGGGGAAAACAAGTCCTCATGCCGACCCGGGTTCCCCTGAGGCCTATAAGCAATCTGTGAGGAACTTGGGATCTGTGCCATCGTGGAAATGCCTGTCACTGCTTGCTGAATCAGGGAACGCCACTCCTGCACATTAGCTGTAGCAGTAGAACAGATTTTTGTATTAGTACCATTCTATATCATCAAAACATTAATCAATCAATATAAACCTACTATACCTGGATCTCCCTCACGCCAGTAGGGATCATGATATGGTAGCATCTGTGACTGGGAACTACTAGGCTCCCCTCGCTCGAATAATCTGTGCATGAAGGGTGTAGGCTAGACGGTACTAGAAACAGGTCTTTGTATCGCCTCGTGTTCCCCCTTTTGGGGAATAAGAGGAGGATCCAGAGCTATGGTATCATCTCTTGAATGGTGGGGAGCTGCATCCGACCCCTCCTTATCATCTCTATTCTCCTCCTCCTCGTCATCCTCCTCATCATCCTCATCTCTATCTATGTCCTCCTTCTCCTCCTCCTCCTCGACACTAGGTTGATCTCCTATGGGTGGATCAGGATCTCCTGCCTCCTCAGGACCATCTCCCTCCTCTGGCTCCTCTGACCTGGATCCCTGGTCCTCATCTTGGTCTCCATGTCTCCATGGGCCTGGATGGCCTGTCAGGTGATCTTGTGGAAAGATAGGCCCTAGGTATGATCTCATAAACCATGAGACATACCTGCGCTATGCTCCAGGCTCTGCAGAGTAATCAGTGACTACATCCTAATCAAATCCCTCTATATCTGTAGTCTCGATGTCATCTATCGTCAGTCTAGCTACTGCTCTAGGTCTGGGAAGGACTCGTGAGTGTCAAGTATAGATGGGTACATCGGCTGGAACGCATTGCTCTAGCCCAAACTACCTCCGTACTCGGTCGAAGTAGAATGGGACTATGATATGTGAATATCGCCCCCGTAGTAGGCAGTTCCTCTGTAAGCATGCTAACTGTCTCTCCATCTCATCCCATCTGTGCATCCACAGATAGGGTCTCCATACGGTCACCTCAGCTGTCAATCTATCAAATATCACTCTCCAATATAACAGATCTCCAAATCTCCACTCGCTGGTAAGTGGATAAGCAAACACCCTAGGTCGCTCGCTAGCTGTACTCATCAGAAAGCTGATAGGCCTGGTGCATGTGAAATGCTCAAATATCCACACCTGCAGAAGTGTGCATGTCATCAAGCTGCAACCCTGCCCAAACACATACTCCTCAAGGTCATGATAGAGATGTGCAAGCATACTCTGACCCCAAGCATATACTCTCCCGTGTCTCTCCATAGCTCTGATGCACCATGTGAGACCCCCATGCATATGCATACCTCGCCCATTAGGGTAGACGGCTAGTGCTATGATGGCGATAATAAGGCGTCTCACAAGGGGCACCTCTCCTGTAGGATGTAAGAGCTAGCTGACCATGATGCGACCTCTTGTCTCACTCGGCATGACTCTCCCTATGCAATATACCTACTCTCTCTGATGGTCCTCTGCTGACCGATTGGTCACGTATGTAACAGTAGCTCCTCTGATAGGAAGATGAAGTATACGGTACACATCCTCAAGTGTAACCGTCAGCTCCCCTACTGGAAGATGAAATGTGCATGTGTTAGGATCCCATCGCTCCATCAATGCCATCAGCATCACAGGATGGAACCGAATGGCTGGCATGAGGATCGCATACCATAATCCCACGATCGACAATGTGTCTCTCTCTGCCTGCGTCAGCCGCGGAATCTGATCTCGCAAACTGCGAAGAATTTGTCCCGCCGTATGCTCTCTCATGTATGGGAGACCCTGCAACACAAAAACATAACTATAATCAGTACTCAATCATCAAAATCACTCATGCAAACTGTCGAACATCGTATGCTAACCCTGAAATCCCTCGCCAAGTCCTGATTGGGACCATGGCGCCCTGTCAGGGACCATGGTGCCTTGAAGGGACCATGGCACCCTGTTAGGGACCATGGCGCCCTGAAGGGACCAGGGTGCCCCACAGGGACCATGGCGCCCTGGGTGGGGCCCAGGTCAGACTTCAGGGCCCGCAGATGATCATAAAAAGTCAAAATGCGGAAAATCAAAAGTCAACGTGCAGTCAACTCACCTCGTCCAGTGGCTCGTCGTCGATCACGGCCTGGCGCAGGATCTCAATCCTTGTGGGATGCTCCAGTCATCGTGAAGGCATGATGATGGCTATGTGGGCTCTGCTGCAATGAACAGTATTCTGAAATCAACAAAGTGACAAATGCAAGTGTCACTTTCAAGGTATATACTTTCGTTCCTTTACCTTTAACTTTCAAAACCCTAATTTTCCTTTATCACTCATTTCATCATAACTTGAGTTTGGGAGATGCGATTTTCGAGCCATTTGTTGTGTAGGAATCATATTTTCATTCCCCTACTCTCGAGATGTTCCAAAAAGTGCTCTGATGAAGCCTATTCAGTGAACATCCCTCATCCATACTCTCTTACACAATTTGTCGTAAGTAAACATGCTACCCTATTTCACCTCCCTAATAAGCAAGTTGAAACAGGGGGGGCATATAGCTACTCACAAATTTCATCACTTTCCTTAGTAAGCATTAGGTGATTTTGTGATCTAACATGTGTTTTGTAGGGTGCGGTTCCTAACTGTGTACTGTAGATACCGCTGGGGGCTTCGTCCGACAACTTATGGATATATCTTTTTTCAAATGATGTTTACTTTTCTGTACTTTAGCTTGCATATGCACGTAGTACTCATATGACCGCTAAAGTGGGGGCTAAATGTAGCGTCGTAAATTGTACGCACTTGCTAGGGTGGTACAATTTCACACCTAGTTTAGCACCCGCCTTGGTGCATTTTACATTTTGCATTGCATTTCTCCTTTAGCACTTAATTAATCAAATTAATTAGGTCTAAGGTCCTATTTCATTGTCCTCTACATCATAAAGTTGGGCCCTTTCATTAAAGCGTGCCCTTTTCATTTTATTCCTCAAATACATCACTCAATCAAAAACCCTAATTAAGTCCTATTTTGAGCTTGGGGGCTTGGTTTCGGGGGTCAAAACATCTCAAAATCACCTGTAACTTCGGGATTCTCTCTAAAATCATCATATCTGACGGCCCTGAAAATTTGGTGAAAAGTTGTTGGGACCGTGGCGCCCGGAGTGCACATGGTCCCGGACATTTTTCCCAAAATTTTAGGAGCACAATCCAATCATAAAATAAATCTTAACCCAAAGAAATTGGTAGGAAATTCAATCTCTAGGTCGGCCAAAAGACGAAATTACGATCTAGGGTTTCCTACATAAGAGCTCTCTTTCTTCATTTGAAAGGATCCGGATTTTTGTTTTCAAGAACCTCATATGCAGTGAAAGAGCAGATCTTTGAAGACTTCAACAACATTCAACATCCTTCTATCAAGCATTTATCAATTTCATTCATCCATTTGGGGCTTGGAAGACACTGAAGAACAATAGGAGATTACCGACTGAAGATTGGCTTGTACTCCTCCCTTGGGGGTTGGGTATGATTTCATGTTGTTTTCATGTCTTTGCATAAGCTTCAATATATCCTTTATTCATGCTTTAGATCACTTTGCATCTTGATTTAGAGCATTTACATCATCATTTACAAGCAATTAGGGTTACTTTCTAGGTTCCTCTAGTTTGCTTGCTTGCATTTTAGGACCTTGCACACACAATACATTTTACAATACAACTTGGCTATTCATGGAGGTGGAAATCACCGAAGTAGGGGTTTGACTAAGGCAAAACCCTATATAGCTGCCCATACCCTTTTCAGATATAAGTGCAGGTTTCGGGACTCGGACGACACCGCAGGTGACAGATCCGGGAAAAGCAGGTCGAGATAGCACTCCACATCAAATTGTAGAGAAAAAGACCTGGACAGGGGCGCTAGATGCCCTGGTCCCTAGGACAGAGGCATTGGGCACCTTGGTCCTCCTGATAGACAACATTTTTTGACATTTCCGACAGTTTTCCAGAGTGCAAAATAGCAGTTTCAGGTGCAGTTTTTGGGACAGAATCAGGACAGTGGTGCCCGCGCCCCCGTCCCGAACATTTTCAATCAGATTTTGACTCCGAGTAAGCATCTGCATTCTTATTTCATCCTTACATTTACAGCTGTTCATCGTTTAATCTCAATTCTGCAATCTTGTTATTCATTTGTACATGTATTTTGGGATTAGGACTTGAACTTGCATCATTTTATCTTTCAATTTCAACGAAGGAATAGAAATCCTAATAGGTAGCCCGTGGCTCTCTCTTTCACAAGAAGAAGTAGCCAATTGTGTGATACCTCTAGGCTCTTTTGTATTCCGTAATGTGTGTCAAAAGGTAGGATTAGGGCATGTTAACCTAGTCTCGCTTTTTCCCCTACACACTAGCTTCTACCTTCTCTCGAACTCTGCTTCTTCTAGACTAATAGTCATTCCTGTTTGTCTTTCTATTAGTTCTTCTATAGTTCTTCCATACCTTGGTATCTCTTGATCAATGTTTGATACAAATCTAATATTCTATGTTTCCTGTGGTGTCACTTCTTGATCTTTCTCATTCTCTTTTCTTTGTTGTCTTGCATATGCTTTTTTCCTCTGAATTCTGTTTTCTTCTTGTCTTTTTTCCAACTCTATTCTTTGTTTTTTAAAAAGTGTGTCCTTACCTATAACAACAACTTGTTCCTCATCATTTTCTTCATTTGCTGCATTAGATGATGGATCTAGACCCCATTCATATTTGTTTGAATATGTTTATGAATCATTGTCTAAAACCACACCACTATACCTAACAGGAATGTTATATGGTGAGAAGAGTTCTTTGATTTTTTCCATGTTTTATTTCATTGGTTTCGGAATATCTTGATCAAGTTCCATGTTTGCTTGTACTCTTTGGATGTGTTTGCAAGATTCTTATTCTCTTTTGATAGCAAGTTCTTCCTGGTGTTTCTCATATTCTTCTAGATTCTATTTGTTAGCTATTGTTTATGTTGCTTGATGTAGCTTTTCTTGCCATGGTTATTCTTTAGGGATTGCTTTCTTTCACCATTTTGGATGTTGATAAATGTAAAGATTTTGATTTGGTTTAGAAAACCCAAGTCCTAATTTATCTTCCTTAGATTGTGTATGATAATAAATGGGTTCTAAAATACCTTCCTATCACTTGCCAATTGGTCCTTTTCCTTCATATCCCATCTTTTGTATGATCTTGTGACCATTGCCATATTGTCCTGTGGGAATATTAACTTCTGCAGCTATTGCTATGGTTTCATTTTCATCTCTGTACAACCAACTAAGAATGTCCTTCTCTTCAGTTTCCTCTACAAGTGTTTCAGCTCTAACAAATGCTCCATCAAACATCTCAACTAATTTATGTGGGATCCGTGGTTGGGCATTTTTTAGGTTTTCCATATGATTTAGCTGAAAGTAATAAGTTATGCAAAGAATACTTTCCCATTCCTTCATCATTTAATTTGACCTTTTTTCTCAAAGTTTTCTCATTATTTTTCTTGAGTTTCTTTAGTGGGATAGACTGCTTCTCTATTATGTATAACTCTTGCATCTTGTTTTGGCTTTATATTATTGCAATATTGACTGGAGTCTACTACTATAGTGGTTTCTTGTCCATTATGAGAAAATTTTACACACTGATGATAGGTAGAAGGAACAACTTGCATGTCATGAATCCATGGTCTTCCCAGAAGAATGTTATAAGATAAATTCAAGTCTAGAACTTGGCACAATGTATCTTTTTCCACAGGTCCTATTTTGATCGGCAACACCATGCTCCCTTTAGAAGAACACTCTTCCTCATCATAAGCCTTGATAGTTATTTTCTTCTTTGGATCCACTTCATTTTCTAAATATCCCAAATCCTTTATTAAACTTAATGCACAAATGTTCAAGCTAGCTCCACCATCTATGAGTAGGCATTTGATACGGGTTTTATGAATGGTGACTTCAATATGTAGGGGAGAATTATGAGGGTGTTGCAAGGATGCATCATAATTTTTGGAAAATGATAAGCAATGTGGGGTTATGAGGTGTCCCACCATGTTTTGGAATTGATCCACATCCAGGTCTTTTGAGACCATTGTTTTTGCTAGACCTTTCTCCAATATTTCCTTATGCATAGGTGAAAATTTTAGGAGCTCCAAAATTGAAATTTGAGCGGGTATCTTTTTTAATTATTCCACTAAGTTGTATTGTCTTGAAGTGGATGTTGATTCATTTGTTATACCCAAAAATGTAACCTTCGCTTTGCTTCTTGTAATGATGTTGATTGGTTCTGAAGGTGTTTTGTCTTTGACAATGATGACATTTACCACATCATCATATGTGTAAGTATAATTTACCTTAGATTTTCCCTTGTCATCTTTTGGGTTGCATTGTTCACCTTTTTCATAATTTGGGAGTGGAGTTTTGAATGCTAGATGCAATTCATTCATTTTATGACCATCCATTGTGATAGTTCCATTATCAATTAAATCTTGAATAAGGTGCTTCAATCTTTGACAATCATTGGTTTGGTGTCCTTTGTTTCTATGATAATTGCAAAATGATTGTCATTCCACCAATTTGGTTTGACTTGAGGCTCATAATTTCTTGTGTTTGGTAAGGTAATCAATTTATTCACAAGAAGAGTCTTCAAAGCTGATTCCAATGGTTCCCCAATGTTTGTGAATTTCCAACGAGGATTGGAGAAGAAAGACATAGATTTATTGTTCTCTTGATTGTTGTTATTTGGTACTTGACTTGATAAGTTGAAGATCGATTGTTGTTTGGTAGCATTGTTATTGACATTTCCTCTATTGGTAACATTCCTATTTTTTGACCAAAATTTGGGTTTGTCATTGTTATTGTTACCATTGTTGTTTTTGTGATTGTTGTTATTGTTGTAATTTTTATTGTAGGAACTATTGTAGAGTTTTAACTCTCCTTTATTTACCATTACATCCTCAATATTTAGACCATTTTCAATCATTTTAGCAAATGAAGGAGGACGTTGCATTTTAAGACGGTGACTCATTTTACTGGTAAGATTGTCAATTAATATATCCATTTTCTCTTGATTAGGTATATCTCTTGGATATCTATTGAACATTCATCTCCATCGCTATAAAAATACCATGAAAGGTTCACCATTCTTTTTCTTGATGTTGCATAGATCTAGCATTGTTATCTCATGCCTTATGCTATAGGAATATTGTGAGATAAATTTGTTCACAAGTTCTTCAAAATATTTAATCCCAAATGGTAGTCTTGAGAACCATTCTATTGATTGTCCACTTAAGCTTCTAGGAAAGAGATGCATTAAGTAAGTTTCATTGTGTGCAAACTTCATACTCATGGAACAAAATTCCCTAATGTGATCCCGAGGATCAAATTTCCCATCATATTTATCGTATTTAGGGATTTTACAATGTTGTGGGAATGGTATTATGTTTAAATTCTTGTCAAAAGAATATGGATAGATGTCCTCCAATGAATATTTCTTGGAACTTGTTCCATTCTGCATATCCTGTATTTGTTGTTGAAAGGTTTGCATTTGTTAAGTGAGAGTTAACAAAGGATTATCAATGTGGGTTCTTCTATCACTACACTCTCTCCTTGTTTCATCTTGGTTCCTTGCATCATCATGGTCTTTCCTTGTTCTATCCCCTCTTTTTTCCTCATGATTTACTCAATTTACATCCTCATTATTAAGTTCATCTGTGTTTTGATTGTTACTTGTTCCAGCATCTTGTTTCAAACCTTCTACATTAAAATCTTGTGGCAATTTAGCTCCTGAATTTGCCAAAATTAGGGTGTACTTTTCCATTAGTTTATCAAATTTATAATCTTATTCAAGGTCTCTAATGGTATTATTTACTAATTCTTCATCAACATCTGTGTATCCAAATTTATGAAACATTGGATTTTCCTCTTCCATTTGTTTTTGTTGTCTTCTAAATTTCTCGTGTTGAGCTCTAGTCCAAATTGGCATGTGATTGATTTAAACTTACCAAGTTTTTTATTTTCTAAATGCAACTCAAAAGGTAATCACTGGTTTAGGAAGATAAGCTTTGTTTATTTTACCACCGTTATTAGTGCGTTGTGATAAGACGCATTTTTTTTGAAAGACACGTTCTTGCAAAAGTTCTTTGTCAAACTCCATTCCATAACCACGTATATAGTGACAAAAATGATGTAAGAATGTTCTATGTTTTAGCAAGATTTTATGATTGATGTATAAGAATTTCCTCTTCTTCAAGATAGCCTTCCAACTTGGTTTTCTCTTCTTGAGGCAATATCTAAAATTTATATAAGCATCTAATCATTTTCAAGTTGTTTGATTCCAATGTGAGTGCAATCTTGTTTTTGAAAAAACCTAGGTTCAAAGAGGAATGATATATCCAAGATAATCAACAAAGGTTGATATGATCAAGTTTCGTGATAAAGGATTTGATATATCCTAATATGAAACTAATAATGATGTTGATTTGTACTAGAGATGGTTGAATCACCAACTTGTTGGATGTTTTATTCTTAAGAAAATTTTTGGAAAAAATCCTATTTGATTGATAAGTTAATTGTTTGACTAGCTTGAAGACCTGTGATAGTTGAAGACAAATCTATTCGAAAAAGGGTATCTGAAGATGATATTGAAATTTTGGTTTGATATGTGGAAGTACTCACTGTTTCAAATGCGGGAAAACAAATGCGCTAACCTTTTTCTCAAAAGCGCTAACCTGTGCATCAAATGCATTCTCTGTTGAATGGAAGCACTAATCTGCACCATAAAAGTTTTAAACTAAGGTGCAGAAGTGTTATTTTAGTTGTAAAAGCGTTGTTTTGCTAAGAGATTGCATGATTTTAAAGGTCAAAAGTGTTTTATTGTTGATCAAAAATGTTGTTCTATGCAAAAAATGCGTTGTTCTGTGCAATAAATGCATGATTCTGATTATGTTTAAATAATTTCCCAGTTTTCCAACAAGTTGTTGGATTTTTACTCATTTTAGACTGATGATTTTTTAAAAAAGTTTTTGACCATTTTGAGAACATTTTGCAGACACAAAAGACACAATGTTTAGAAATAAAAGTACACAAGCAAGAACAAATCCTATGATAGGCTGAGACAATAATTTTTGAATCTCACATAAGGTTTCCCCGGAGGCTATGCTATTCAAAGAGGATATTTAGGTGCTTGACCCCACTAGCTCCACCCTCGACACTCACTTCTCTGGGGCAACCAAGCATCAGTTTCCATGAAAAAATCCCCATGGAAAACTTTATATCTCTACTAAGAACCATATGTGTGTGAGCTACTTTAGAGGTCTGACCTCTTGCGCCAACAATTAGAAGAGTTTTGGCAACTAATACAAATGTTTTTTAGTAAAGGCTTCTGGTCATGTGGCCATACATGGGGCACTCTACACTCTATAAATATAGAAGGTTCCCAACCTATAGAGGTTACGCTCCATAGGGTTTATGGGGAAACATAGTGTTAGTATAAAATAATCACCACATGTTGTCCATGACTTTCATCATAGACATGATTTATTTAGAGTGGATTGGAAGGACTCAGTATTAGGTTGTTTCCACTTGGGTCATTCTCCTTTCACTGGCCCCATCAAGGTAGCTCAGGAAGGAAGGCCCTCTAAAGGTAAAACATGAAAAATGAAAGCAAGTCTAGTTTTTTGATCACCGTATTATGGTGAGAGAATACTCACCTACTACTTTCAAACTAGCATGGTAGACAATGGTTCTTTTACCCTTTAGATTACCTATGTGCAACTACCTTACTACAAACACATGATGCAAGTTGCATGCTATTTATTTACCTCTTAGTTAAGTTAGGTGAAACATGTATGATTTTTTACTTCCCAATCTACTCATAGTTAAACTAAGTGAGGAAATACATGGAAAAATGCTCAAAATAAACCCTGCATGCACACAGGTCAGTAGTTTTCTGAAATTTGGTCTTGGATGGTCGAACTTGCAAAAGTATGTTAGCTAAAAGATTGTAAAATTTCAAAAAAAAATTGCAAATTGATAGAATAAAAGAGCTAAAATAGAAATGGATGATTCTAAACTATAAAAGCACTATTCTACGAAATAAATGTGCTATCTTGCATCACAAATGTGACATTCTACTACTTCAATAAGTGATTTCAACAATAAAAGTGCTAACCTATTTAGCAAATGCATTAACCAAACCAGTAAAAGCACTATCTTATTAAGTAAATGTGCTACCAGATTGCACATAAGCATGAAAATAGCTTACAAATGCATTAAATTGATTTCTACAAGAATAAGATGGGATATTAGAAGGATGTGTGTGAGGCCTGAGCCCCACGGTGGGTGCCAAAAAATGTATCCACTTAAGTTTCACCTCAAAGATTAAACCTACAAACTCATTAGTCTATCATGGAAATATAACTCAAGCTTCAACCAATGAAACAACATGAAATGAAAAAGTAAATGAAATTGTAATACCTTCATGGATTATGTTTGAATGTGTCCTAACCCCATTATTCTTGGTTGTAGATGATTTTTCTCTCAGACAAGCAATGGTAGCTTTCAAGATGGCAAGTGTGGAATGGATTGATAATTGATATGATATGCAAAGCTAAACTAATGATAACGATTTATGCTAAATTGCTCAAAAACAACTAAAACTGCTAAGCACATGAACTCATGGATGCAAAGATAAAGAATCCTAGAATGATTGTAAGATTGGCTATTAGTTTCAAAAATGGCTTAGGAGACCTCTATTTATAGATTTTTGAGTGTGTAAGCTTAGGTGGCAGAGATCAATGGTCACAATTAAATCTTTCAATTTGGATGGCTATGAGAAAGAGGTTGAGATGTGAGAGAGAAAGGTGGAAGATGTTCCTCCTACACCTACAAGATGGAGGAAAAAGTGGAAGGAGAAGCCAAGTGTCATTCATCTCACCTTGACTAAGAATGAATACTGGGAGAATATAGGATAGTTGGAGAAGATTTAGGGATAAGAGGACAAGTGGACTCAACTTCCTCCAAAGAAGTAGGAAGGTTGCAGAGAATATAGGAAGGTTGGGGAAAGTGTGTACATTAGGAAAGTGTCATGAAATTGTGACCCTTGAAATTGTCAACCACAATAGGGTCCTCACACACATGATTCAAATCCCTATTCTTGATCGGAGGCTAGAGACTTGCTCAGTACCTAAAAATTGCATCTCTTTTGCCCTTCGTACTGCCCGAACTACATCTTGTCTTGGAAAAAAGGGAAGGACGGGGGCATGGCACCCCTGTCCCTACCCCATTTTGGGGTAGGACCCTTTTCAATTATGCTTTGGTGGTTGTCCAATGAGCTTGAAAACTCCCCCAGTGTCGGCCTGTTATGTAAAATTAGTCAATTAGCTCTAATTGACAAGTATATAAGTCACATTTCCCCTTCCATTTTGGCATAAGACAAATACATGAGATCACACATTCAAGAATTCAAGAGCATTCAAGCATTCTTTTCCATCATTGAGCATTCTCAAGTCTCCTTTCAAGGCTAGGTGTTGCATTCAAGTCAAGGATTCAACCATTGAAGAGGAGATTCATTCCAACATTCAACTTCATACAAACAATTCTATCAACATTTCTATCGCAACCTCCCTTGAGGTGATTTACATTTCAGTCTTTCATTTACATTTAATTGCAAGTACTTTATTTCATCATTTGGTTAGTTCCAAAAATGGGGTTTGACCTAAAGGCAAACCCCAAATCCCAACCCATTTTCCTCTCTTTTCTATGTGTAGGTTGCAGGTTCACAGCTGTACTTTTAGATTTGGATTCCATTTGCAGAGGCGGAAAAACCCTTTTTGTTTCACGAATTTTTCGAACGATCATGTACACTCTCGTCATGGTCCAGGTAACTTTTTCTCAAATTTGTAGGGTGGCTTCGTCTTGACAGATTATTGCCAGATCCAGGTGCACAACTTCATCCTACACTTCTATATCGAGTTATAATCAGATCTTTGTCACTTTTTCACTTGGTTATTGTAATGGTGGGAAAATGATGAGTGATAGATCAAGAGGAAAATTACCCTTTCCCTCAAACAGAGATGAGAGTTTCACTATTGATTATCCTTCAAGCACTTTTCACAATTACATTAGGAAGAAGGGGATGAGATAATTCACTAGATTCAATCTCCACACAAAGATGATAGATTGAATTCTGAATGAATTGAGAATGTTAGGATGATCCCCTTTTCCTTGTTTGATTTAGAAAGGAATTTGATTGACTTATGTACTAAAAAAGTGACAAAGAATCAATTATAACTTGAGATCGGAATATGAGATGAAGTTGTGCACCTAGATCTAATAGTAAAATGTCAAGACGAAGTTGCCCTGCGAATGTGACAAAAATATGTCCAAACCATGGCAGGAATGTACATGGTCCTCCAAAAAATATGTGAAACGAAAAGGGTTTTTTTGCCTCTATAAATGAAGCTCAAATCTAAAAGTATAGCTACACACCTACAAGCTTAACACATTAAAGAGAGGAAAATAGGTTGGGATTGGGGGTTGGCCTTTAGGGCAAACCCCAATAATGAAAGAAAGTACTTGCAAGTAGATGTAAATGAAAGACTGAATTGTAAATCACCTCAAGGGAGGTTGTAGTAGCAATGTTGATAGAAATTATTGTGTGAGATTGAATGTTAAAATCAATCTTCTTTTCAATGGTTGAATCCTTGACTTGAATGCAACACCTAGCCTTGAAGGGAAACTTGAGAATTCTCAATGCTAGAAAAGAATGCTTGAATGCTTGATCGCTTATGCAACTTGAATCTCTCCAACTTTGACCTATCCAACTTATGCAAATGAGAGGACGTATGCCCCCTTAAATACATGTTTGAAGGATTTTAATTTTGTCACCTCTGACATCAGGGAGGTTTCCCGCCTGAGGCACAAACCATAAGGCATGCTCTAGGAAGTGTCCTGATCTAAAATAGGGTAGGGACAGGGGCACCACGCCCCTGTCTTGGAAGGACAAGGGTACCACGCCCCTGTCTTGGAAGGATAAGGGTTCCACGCCCCTGTTCAAGGGGGGATAGTGGCACCTGTTGGTATTATGGATGTGTTGCATTGGTTTTGTCATCGATTTCAACACTTGTCAACACTTGAGAACACTTGGAGATCTTTGGTTATGTTCACCGACATGTTCAATGACTTATGCACAGTCACTGGTATCTGGTTCACCAGCACTGAGGATGATCTGTTATCATCTAGAGATTACTTGGTTATGTCGAAGACATTGTTTGATCACTTGGTTTTGGTGAATTGGTCATTGATCTAATTGGGTTTGCATACTTGCTGTTATCGGCAAATAGGTCTAAGTTATGGACTGGCAAACATTATCTATTCCAAATCAGAATGACACGTTATGAGATTATTTGTTATTGTTGTAAATGCATTGAGATGATATCATGAATCGCATATTGATTCATTTGTAATTGATTTAATTGTAATATCTTAGTGAACTGACCTACACAATTGGTCTTAGGTTTTGGTATATATGTAAGATCTCATTTGTGAGATTATGTAGTAGAGGAGTGTGAAAAGCATTGTAATAAGGTATATGTGAATATAAGTAGAGCTATACACACAGACATCATTTGAAGATTCAAGGAAGGTATGAGGAAGATAATACGAGCTTAACCGATACTGAATCCAGCATATGAAGATGCTATTTTGAGCAGTACATTATCATTGGATTTAACCATCCAGTTGTAGTCAGTGTGACTCCCATTTTGTTATTGAGCAGTGAACTCTAGGTAGTTGGCCTTTCTACATGTGCACACCCCATTTGTACACACATACTATCTATAGTAGTATCATCTAATTGTGGGTAAGGTTTCCCACTGTGGTCCCCTTATAGGGTTTCCACATATAAATAAGTGTGTTATGTGTTGTGTATGTTATTTGTCTTTCTGTTTCATGCATTAAACTTTACCGGTATTGCAATTAAATGTTAAACTGTCTACCGGCATTAAAGTTTGGTTAAGTTATATTTGGATTAAAACTAATAGCCAACTGATTCACCCCCCCTCTTAGTTGCCTCTGGGACCTAACAATTGGTATCAGAGCTAAGTCCTCTCTTTGTAGAAGTTTAACAACTTGAGGAGATCCTATGTCTACTAACTATTTTAGGAAGGACAGTCTGAAGCTTAGTGGAACCAACTATGGTATAAGGAAGATCAGAATGGAGACTCATCTGAATTGCATTGGAAAGGACATATGGGATGTTACAAAGAATGGCTATGTTGTTCCTACTCAAGGTCAACCTAATCCACCAACCTTGGCTAAAGATGAAGAAAATGATTGCAAAGTAAGAGAAGCACTTTTGAGCGCATTGTCAGATCAGCAAATCATGGGATTACCAGACCAATCTACTGCTAAAGCTATTTGGGATAAATTGGAGAAATTGAATGAAGGTGATACCACTGTCAAAATTGCAAAACTAGAATGCTTCCGGGTCAGGTATGAAAATCTGAAAATGGAAGAAGATCAAAGGATTTTTGCTTTTATGGAAAGAGTTAATGAAATAGTTTTAGGTATACAATGTTGTGGAGGATCCTTAAGTGAAGAGGAAATTGTTTCTAAAGTTTTAAGATCTTTTCCACATATATAAAAAATGAAAGTAACTGCTATTAATGAATTGAGAACAATGCCTAATGCATCAGTATCTAGAGATACTTTGGTTGGAAAACTTTTAGCTTTTGAACTTGAGGAATTTGGTCCTATTGCTTCAATTAAGATAGATTTGGCTTTCAAAGCTTCATCATCTACAACATCATCATCATCATCTGAAAAATATGATTGGAAAGCACTCTATGCTAGAGAACTTGAAGAAATCAAAAGAGAGAATGAAGAACTTGAAGAGCTTGAAGCACTATTTGCAAGGAAAATGCCTAAAGGTCCAGTTGGATGTAAGTGTGAAGGTAAAGCACCATTTAAATGTTTTAACTGCAATAAAATTGGTCATATGGCATCTAGGTGTCCTGATAGACATACAAGATTGAAAGAAGAAGCTAAAAGAACATATAAGCCTAACCCTGAATATCAAAGGTGTAGATTTAAGAAGAATAGAGACAAATCATGTTACTATGCTAATTAAGGAGTTACTAATGATTTTGATGAGGAACCGATAGACAATGGATGGGCTTTCATTGCAATAATAGAAGATCAACTGGCACCTACTATTCAACTGGTAGAGCAGGCCCTGGCAGCTAAAATTGAAGAAAAGGATGAATGGATTATTGATTCCAGATGTTCACATCATATGACTGGTGATAAGAGTAAATTCTGGATTATACAATGGAGGTCTAGTAAGATTTGGAGATGACAAAGCTTGTTTGATCAGAGGAAAAGGCACCATATATTTTCATGGTAAGCACAATACTGATAATGTTTACTATGTTGAAGGTTTGAAGCATAATATTTTGAGTGTTGGTCAATTAGTTGAAAACGGATTTCAAATACAATTCAAGAATGGTAAATGCAAAATCATGAATAGAACTAGTTTGGAAATTGCAACCGGTAATCAGACTAGAGGTAATATCTTTCATTTGAATGACAATGAGAAGACATGCTTGATTGCACATATTGATGAAAGTTGGTTATGGTATAAGAGACTGTGTCATGCAATTTTTGATTGCATTGTAAAAATCAGTACAACTAAGGCAGTAAGAGATTTACCTAAGATTGTTAAACCTCACAATCCAATATGTAAGGAATGTCAATTTGGAAAGCAATTTAGAGCAACCTTTAAGAGTATTCCAGAAAAATCCAATAATGTTCTTGACTTAATTCATACTGATTTATGTGGTCCAGTAAGAACTAGAAGTTTACAAGGAGATAGATATTTTATGCTAATTATTGATGATTATTCTAGAATGTGTTGGGTTACTTTTCTAAGGGAGAAATCAAAAGCTTTTGGGAAATTCAAACTATTCAAGGTCATGATAGAGAATGAAACCGGTAATAAAATAAAATGCTTGAGATCTGTTCAAGGACGTGAATTCACATCTAAGGAATTTAATGCATTATGTGAAGTGAATGGAATCAGAAGACAATTATCAGCACCTCAGACACCCCAGCAAAATGGAGTTGTGGAAAGGAAGAACAAAACTATTTTGGATGTAGCTAGAAGCATGATATCAGAAGCAAACCTACCTCATGTTTATTGGAGAGAAGGAGTCAATACAGTTGTTTATACATTCAATAGAGTTCACATCAAAGATGAAACTGGTAAGACCCCTCATGAACTATCGTTTGGTAATACTCCTACTCTTAAATATTTCAAAATATTTGGAAGCAAATGTTATATTAGGAGAGATGATTATATTAGCAAATTTGATCCTAGAAGTGATGAAGGAATATTTATTGGTAATTCATCTAAGAGCAAGGCATATAGATGTTTTAATAAGAGATTTCAGAAAATCATTGAAAGTGCAAATGTGAAGATTGATGAATAGTTTAGAAGGTCTTTAGACTTTGAACTGGTAGTTGAGATAATCACAAATGAACCTACTATGAGTTCACCGGTATAGAATGTTGATCCAGTCACACCGGCATCACCTGAGAATTCCATAGTGACTAAAGAACAAAAACAAGTGAATACACCCAGGTATGTAAGATTGAATCACTCTAAAAGTCAGATAATTGGGAATAAGTATCAAGGAGTTATGACTAGAGGAAGACTGGCAAATGAAGAGGTATGTCTAAATTCTCAATTTGAACCAGCAACTATTAATGAGGTATGTGAAGATAAACATTGGATTAAGGCTATGGAAGATGAATTGGAACAAATTGAAAATAATAACACATGGACATTGGTTCCCCGGCCTAAAAACAAAAATGTAATTATAACTAAATAGGTATTTAGAAAGAAACTTAATGAAGATGGTAAGGTAATCAGGAATAAAGCAAGATTAGTGTGTAAGGGATATTCACAGAATTTGCACTGGTAGCTAGAATTGAGGCACTTAGATTATTCTTAGCTTTTGCAGCACACAAGAACTATAAAGTATATCAAATGGATGTTAAATGTGCATTTATGAATGGTGATCTAGAAGAGGAAGTTTATATTGAACAACCTGATGGATTTTCTTTGACAGATGACAAAGACATGGTTTGCAGGTTAAGGAAAGTTTTATATGGATTGAAGAAAGCTCCTAGAGCTTGGTATGCTAGATTGGACAAATATCTTTTGAAGCTTGGTTACATTAAAGGTAATGCTGACAACAACTTATACTACAAAGTGACTAATGATGACATCTTGCTTATTGAAGTTTTTGTTGATGATATCATTTTTGGAGAAGATGGATTGTGTAAAGACTTTTCTAATAAGATGCAAGAAGAATTTGAAATGTCTATGATTGGAGAGAGAAAATTCTATTTAGGATTGCAGATTTCATAGACTGATAAAGGTATATTCATAAATCAATCAAAGTACTTGAAGGAATTACTTAAGAAATTTGGCATGGAAAACTCTAAACTGGTAAGTACACCTATGACTACAACTGATAAACTATCTTTGAAGGATGAATCAACACCTATTAATCCAACAAGATACAAGTCTATGATAGGAGGTTTACTGTATTTGACACAAACAAGACCTGATATTATGAATGGAGTATGTATTGTTTCAAGATTTCAGAGTAATCCTAAGGAAAATCATGAATCAGCAATGAAAAGGATTTTCCGGTATCTAAAAGGTACAACAAATCTTGGTTTATGGTATCCTAAAGATAAATTTTTTGATTTATGTGCATACATAGATGCAAATTGGGCAAGAGATGTAGATGATAGAAAAAGCACCACCGACAGAGCATTGTTTCTTGGTAGCAGACTAATTTCATGGTTGAGCAAGAAACAAAGTTGTACATCACTATCAACAACAGAATCGGAATATGTTGCAGCAACAACTAATTGTACACAGGTATTATGGATCAAGAAAATGTTGAAGGACATAAAAGTAAAATGCAAAGAACCTATAATCATTTACTGTGATAGTATGGCAGCAATTGATATATCAAAGAATCCAGTATTTCACTCTAAAACTAAACATGTTTCTATCAAATTCAATTTTCTGTAAGAGAATGTTGAAGCAAAAGAAGTGAAATTGGTTTATGTGAATACTAAAGAGTAGATTGCAGATATCTTTACTAAGCCTTTGCCTAAGGAAACATTTGAATATCTAAGAGAGAAGCTTGGAGTTATACCCTCACCGGTAGAAACTTAGACAGTTGGAGCATGGCATCAGACTGGCAAAATTAACAGAGAAATATTTTTCTGGCTTTGATGAAGGAGAGCTACTTCTCAGGAGGAGTAGGTTAAATAAATATTGTTATAACGATTGTAATAAGTTCTATGAACTGATTGTATTTGGTTTTGTATTGGTTTGGCATTTGATGTCAAAGGGGGAGAGATATCTATGGAAAAACACTTTATCTTTTGGGGAGAGATTATTCATTATGGAGAGATTGTTACTCTCTGTATCTATATTTTAATGATCTCTTTGGGAGATTGTTGGTTTTTGGTTTTTGGCATTTCTGCTTTGGCACTTAGATGGTTTTTCCATCTTGTGTTGCCATTAATGCCAAAGGGGGAGATTGTTGGTATTATGGATGTGTTGCATTGTTTTTGTCATTGATGTCAACACTTGTCGACACTGGAGAACACTTGGAGATCTTTGGTTATGTTCACCAGCATGTTCAATGACCTATGCATAGTCACCGGTATTTGGTTCACCGGCAGGTTATATTGTTCACCGACACTGAGGATAATTTGTTATCATCTAGAGATTACTTGGTTATATCAAAGACATTGTTTGATCACTTGGTTTTGGTGATTTGGTCATTGATCTAATCGGGTTTGCATATTTGTTGTTACTAGCAAATAGGTCTAGGTTATAGACCAGCAAGCATTATCTATTCCAAATCAGCACGACGCGTTATAGAGCTGATTTGTTATTGTTGTAAATGCATTGCATATTGATTCATTTATAATTGATTTAATTGTAATATCTTAGTGAGCTGACCTACACAATTGGTCTTAGGTTTGGGTATATATGTAAGATCTCATTTGTGAGATTATGTAGTAGAGGAGTGTGAAAATGATTGTAATAAGGTATATGCGAATATAAGCAGAGCTATACATGCAGACATCATTTGAAGATTCAAGGAAGGTATGAGGAAGATAATATGAGCTTAACCGGTACTGAATCCAGCATATGAAGATGCTATTTTGAGTAGTACATTATCATTGGATTTAACCATCCAATTGTAGTCAGTGTGACTCCCATTTTGTGATTGAGCAGTGAGCTCTAGGCAGTTGGCCTTTCTATATCTGTAGACCCCATTTGTACACACATACTATCTGTAGTAGTATCATCTGATTGTAGGTAAGGTTTTCCATTGTGGTTTTTCCCCTTACAGGGTTTTCACGTACAAATAATTGTGTTATGTGTTGTGTATGTTATTTGTCTTTTTGTTTCATGCATTAAACTTTACCGGTATTGCAATTAACTATTAAACTGTCTATCGACATTAAAGTTTGGTTTACCAATATTATGCACTAAGTTTGGTTAAGTTATATTTGGATTAAAACTAATAGACAATGGATTCACCCCCCCTCTCAGTTGCCTCCAGGACCTAACAACACCATGCCACGATCCTACCCCTTTCTATAGGGCAGGATGCGGACAAGGTGATGTAAAGGCCAAGGAAAAATCTATTTTTGCAAGCTGAGCACTCTCCAGTCTCTGATCAGGCTAGAGGATTCAAGTTTGCATGCGTGAGGACCCTAATGCAATCATAAATTGCTAGGGTTGCAATTTTATGACACTGCAGCTATAATTACACAATTCAATTCAAATCTCATTCCAGAAGAGGGGATTAACTTACCAATCTTATATCACTCAAAATTCAATCTCCTTTTCAAGAGGTTGAATCTAGTGTATTTTCCGCCCTCTTCTAATGTAATTCTTGAAAACTGTTTGAAGGGGAATCCGAAGTGAAAATTTCATCCCTCCTTAGAGGGAAGAAAAAATTTCCTCTAGATCTCGATCATTCACCTTTTTCAACATTACAGGATGATGCTTAAAGAAGAATTATTTTATGTAGATATAGTAAATGAAGCATCATTGGAGAAACTAGGAAGTATGCTAGTTTATCTCCATACTTTCAAAACAAAAATTGATGATGCATGCAAGAAGTTGGTGGAAGCAGATCAAGAGATAAACAAATGAACATTGAGAGTTAACATCACTGACAGTCCAAGTTCCAAGTTATTAACACAAGTTATCTCCATGTATAAAGCTTACAAAGGCTACAAATACAAGGAACATAGGAAACACAAGAAAATGAAGTAGCAAAAGAGGCACAACATGAAGAACCATGGGTAGGAGAAGAGGAGGTGGTCCTCCTTAATTATTTTTATTTTCATACACTTTAGTGATTTTAATTTTAATTTTTAAGAAAAAACTATTGGCTCTAGAGGGCCATTTCTTTCTTTTAAGTATCTTTTTTATTTTTCTTTGAAACGGTCATCCTAAGAGGCCATTATTTGAAAAGACAGTTATTTAAGACTTGGTTATATATTCTAGATGGATGGTTAAGAATAGGACTTTGGATGTTTTTAGATATGAACACTTGATAGATATTAATTGAAGTTATCTGAATAGTTTTTCTGATATCATAAATGTTGTGTTATGGTTGATGAATGCATAACTATTTGGCTACCTTATTGTTATCTATTGAGTGGTCAAGATTGTATTTGTGCATATTATTGTTAATGATTTGTCTTTGAATAAATGGAATAGTGGTATTTGTTTTAAATGTTGTAAAGTTCTATAATTGTGATATAGAATCTTTGCATTTTGTTTAGATATAAATTGGTTATAATTCTACCTTCAAAATCTTTTTGGTTAAAAGCTACACCTTTCATCTATTGTCTGGTTAATAGCACACATGGAATTCAATCTATATTATTAGAAGATAGTTATACCATGTAAAATAAGCAGAGTGTTGATATAAAATATCATTGTATCCGACTCAATTGGTAGTTTCATTTGTCATTTGTGTGGATGAAAGAATATGAAGTTAGGTGACAAATCCGATAACTATCACCAAGTAAGAATTTATAGTTTTGCATGCCTATATAATTCACTGGTAAGATTATTTTATTTTATTTTATCAAAGTCTAATTTACCTATGAAAATAATTCTTTTAATTTTAATACATGCATGATTTCCCAGAAAAATTATTGTACATTTATTTGAATAAAACATAAATATCGTCAACATTTTTTATTGATTTTGGTCAATTTTGAAACCTTTGCCAACCAAATTAATTTTATGTTTCTACAAAAAATGAAATGTTGTTTCTATAAGTAATAAATAGTTCGTCAAGATTTTTTCTTTTTTGAGGGGGAGGATTTCTTAAATTTTTCATTGTCATGTATTTTTGGGGATTTTGTACAATGTTGTGCCATAGTATTGCACTTGCACTGTACATTATAAAGTACCACAGGGGGATCTGTAGTTTCTTTGTTGTTTTTCAATCACATATTTGTCAAGTGAGGGCCTCATTTTGATTTTGGTCTAATAATCTTGTCATTGATGTTAAAAGGATATGTACTAAAGGAAGTGATCAGTATCGAGATAGATGGTGTTGTTCTCCATTTTGAAAACTTCGCTTTCTTCTCTTTAAAAGTGAAAATTACCGCCTTTGTGCTGCAATGGAAGAGAACAAAAAAAGTTTGAAATAAAGACAACAATATGAGGTTCCAGAATTAGGAAACCTCCTACACTTCAAGCTTATAAAAGCTTGGGTAGGTGAACCCTTTTAAAGACTTTTTTCTCACAAAAATAGTAAATGGTTTGCAGAAAATGAGTGTAAATTCCTGCAAACTTTCCTTAGTGACTAGTACAACTAGCCTAAATGGAAAATTGATTTGAATTTTTTTTTTAAAGGATCACAAATGCAACAAAAACCAATAGATAAACTAGTGCCTTATCCTAGCAACAGAGTCATCTACAACAGACTGCAACCTAACAAGAGAAACTAGTACACAAATCACAAGTTCCTGATCTATCAACTCTGAATATGCCTGACATACACAGAGTCCTAATTTGCACCAGATTTCATCATCAAATCCACGCCAGAAATACTGATATCAATGACTTTGTTCAAAGTATATTTATATTTTTCTCCTTAAGAAAAAGACTCAAAACAACTTCATTAGATGCCTAGCAAATCATTCAAATAAGCAATCCTTGATTACTTAAATAGAATGAACACCAGTACAATGACATAGAGACAATACAAATCTAAATTTAAATTCTCTGGACTATATATTTCATTCCTTTGTTAGAAGGTTACAAGTACTTCATATTTGACTCTGAAATTGCTAAGACAAAGGCCTGTATTAATTTTGCCAAAGTTTAGCTACAAAAATGTGTCTGTTTTTTAGGTAGCCTTGGTATCCTTTTATAGAAATCAAGATGCAACAAGCTTCGGACTACCTAGAAGAAAATCCTTACCCTGCAAAAGTTATATTTCTGTGCCATTGCAGTTGAGGGAGAAATCTAACATTCTTTCTGGGATGCATGCTTCATTAATTCACTAGGCATTCATTTGGAGAATGGTCGAAAGGGTAGGCCCCTATTACCCAAAATCGGATACGACCACCGTCAGCTTCATAATGTCGGTGGATCATCTTGTACCAGAGCATTGATGAGTTCTTATCTAAGAAAACATAGAGTCACGCACCATTATGTCCTCTGTAGATCGCCTCGAATACCTTTCACCAACTTTTCACTTCGAACAAAATCTGATGGGATTCGCACATCTTTGTCGCTATTTATTTTGAATATTTTAAATTTTAGGCACCAACGGATCAGGAAGTCATCTTTCTAAGCACCTTTCCTTTAGTCACCATGTCACGGCCTTTAAAGTTTGGATGCATTTCCGTTGCGGTATAGTGACAACCATCTGATCATGGGAAACTAGTGTGCCCTTTAACTTTCCTGAGTAATCTGCTTAGAAATGGGCCCCAACACTTGGTCTCTAGCTATTAAAAACTTAACCGCTACCATTATTTTTTTGCCGTAACCGCTTACCTTAACTACTGGCATTAACTGTTGTCGCACTTGGCCTGCAGAAAATCATCAACTTTTGTCTGAGAAATAACTTCTAAGATCCTGAGGTCACTGCCCCAAAAATACTTGTCTTGGGCTACACTTGACTGTAGAATCAGATTCCTTGGAATGAGTGCTTCCAACAATATATGAAAAATCCATATTTGGGCAAAATTTCAACCCTCAGCCATCGATCCCTCAGTAGGTCAGTCATTAATTTATCCCCTTTCACTATAGTCTGAAGCTATATTTTAACCTGACTTTCTCACGCAGGTTTCGGCCACATGTGACCTCTTGGTTCACTAGTGAGTCCCTCTGGACTCCACCTATCTTGCCACCTCACTAGTCACCAAGTCACGGCCATTAACATTCGAGCACCTCCATCTTGCGGTATGGCGACAACTGTGGATCTTCCTTGAACTTTCTTATTCTTTACTTCCTTTGAACTGTTCTTCCTATGGGTCCCATTGCTTAGTCGCCAAGTCGCACCTCTTAGCCATCAAGCATCTTTCCATCATGACATGGCGACCATCATCAGATCATCCATCCAACCGTCAGATCCCTCTTGACATGCCCACTGGTTAATTCACCTAGGCTACTCTCTCCTCTAGCGGGCCCACCATGTGTCACTTCCTGGTTTGTTAGGCCTCAGTCTTTTGGCCAAACCTCCCCTTCGAAAAGCCGATTTCATGTTTTATCAAAACCCTAGTTTCATCAACACCTTTATGTTATTGGTGGGACTAGCTGATATTTATTCGATGTGCCTTTATCGATGGAAATGAGCTTTTGGTGAAACCATTTAGAGGTTCATTGTGGCCAAGGTCTTCTTGACATTCACGTTTGATGACATGCCACCTGTCTGCCATGTGGCACTCCTTGATTGGCTCTGGAGTCCTTATCTTGACACCTTAGCACGACCTCCACTAACCACCAGAATGAACCTCTTCATAACCATCTGCCTTAACTGGTTGTACTAACTGTCGACCATAGTTCACCACTAGTGGTTTGTCACCAAGTTGCAGGTGATAACCATCGAGCACTTTTATGTTGTGGTATAGCGGTGACCATCAGATCTTTCACAACATTGTCTGATCTTCTTGGACTTGCAGGCTGATTAATCTCCCCTTTTGCTACAAAATTAGGCCGTTCTAAGATGCGCGCACATGTGGGGGGCCCGCCAATGCTAAGCTGCCACTTTGTAAAAAGCCTTTAAGCTTTGACACTTGATATACATGGGGCTTTAGATTTAAATACAAAAATGCTCCTCCCCGTGGCCAATGTGGGATAAAAGGTTTGCCTAGGTCTTTCCATCGGGTCATCGATGTAGCATGAAAAAGCCTCTGCCGATACTCAATGGCACTGGCAACTAAAATTGTTTCCTTAGACTATGCAAAGAGGATGGTTCTGGTCTGGGCCCGGACTATACACCTGCCATTGCATTCTTTATAAAACTTCGATGCCTCCCCAAATGCCTATAGATCTTTATTTGCCTAAATTGCTTGCATTAACTGTCGGCCATGGTTCATCGCTAGTGGTTTGTCACCAAGTTGTAGACAATAACCATCGAGCACTTTTATGTTGCGGTATAGCGACAGTCGCAAGATCTAAAGAAACTTGCTCGATCTTTTAGGAAACCTGACAGATACATAAGAAAAGACACAGGACTTAGGATAAATTTAAATTTATCAGAACCTACCCAGGCCTAGAGTCAAAAGGGGGCCCCTCTTGATGATGCACATACCCTTCCACTTAAGTGGAAAAAGGCAACGAGCAAAGACCTTTAATCAAAAGAAAGGGACATTTTGAACCTCGAACCATGAACCGGTTTGCAAATGGTTCAAAACAGACATAACACATTCTCACTTGCTTATTAATAAATATTATAAAGCCAAGACTCACACAAGAGAAACAGTTGAACCTTGAACCTTGAACCAAAAAGGTTCAAGTTCAATATGAATTACAACAATGCACTACAAAGGTTTAATTTTCTAAATGTTTTGAAGAAAAAGAAAAAACCCTAAACCCTCAAGATTTTATAGGTCCCAACAGATGGGTCAACATGACATAAAGAAACTGAGATGTCTTTGAGATGCCATATGGATGGCTGGCATAGAGTAGATGTGCACCTTCAAGAAGAATAGATAGATTGTGTGCAGAAGGAACCAACTTATGCATGTAATAGTTTTAACAATTTATCCCACATTGGTAGTATGACAATGATATCGAGTTTTTGTATAGACCAGCAAGAATATGTTATGTGAGAAATGACTCACATGATTTTTGTCATTTGATTTGGAGTGTGTGTCATGATGACATAAAATGTCTAGCACAAGATTGTAATGGTCAAGTCAAACTGCCAAGGAAAGCTACAAAGTTGCGATGGAACCATGGGAGTTCACATGAAGTGTTAAGTACATGTTTGCAATAGTTAGATTTAATCGCCAAAGGAGGTTGTGATGTTGCGATGGACTGTTAAGTGCATGATCGCAATGGTTAGGGTTAACCACCAAAGGAGGCTAGGATGTTGCGATCAAATTGTAAACTATCATAGCAAATGTTGAGTCATGTCCTTGCGACTTGGAGATAACAGTAGAATGATAGCCCACAATGTGGCATGATATTGCCACGTGTTGTGTTGGGGTCCACAGAGCTAGAAGGATAGAAGAAAGCACAACTTTGCAAGGTTTGATGATGTAAGCAAAAGTCAAGTCGCAATGTTGCAATGTGGTGCATGAAATTGCTAATGAGTCCTATTTTATACCTTTTATTGCAGACATTTTATGATGCTAAAGACTTTAGTATGTCTACTTTTAGGGTCAGATGCTATTATTTTGAGTCCTTTTGAGTCTGTATGTCAGTAATATCATTTTATCCCAAGACTTTTACTGTAATGGTATAACAAGTTTTATGAATGCAATATAAATATAACCTTATCTTTACATGATGATATATGTGTTGCATTGTATAATCATGTATGTGTTAGATTTTTTTATGCTAACCTTGGTGATGCAACCATGTGTAAGGAGTCCTATATTGAAGCAAGATTTAAATACCATCAGTAGAGGTGTGACAACATTTTGAAGAAGACTAGGCAAGGCAGGGAAAAGGTCAAAGTTGTTACAATTTGGCTACCAGTTGTTCAAGTTATTCAAGAAGCCTTGAAGACCAGTCATGAGATACTGTTGTTTCATATTAATTATCATGATAGATACTAGAGAAAATCTAGGGAAAGATGAAAAGTGTGCAATGTCAAAACAGAGTCATGTTCTTTTTAGCTTTCTTAGATTTTATGTTTTAATAAAAGCCTCCTCATAAATGTTAGGAGTGGAGCGACTATTTTGGTAGATTGTTAGAGGTCAGTTGCTATAATCCTCCTCAAACTTCTTAATAGAAGGTTGATTATTATTATGCTCTATTTTGTTGTACTATTAAGATCATTCTAAGAATGAAAAATAGTCTTTTATTTTGAGTAGCATATGATATTGTTATGGTTATGAAGTCTTGGTAATTAAAATCCTGTAGTTTTTAGTTTAGGAGACTCACTCAAGGGGGCCCACTTGGTGAGGATTCTGCATATTTACTTTCTGTACTTTTATTTCTTAAAGTTGTCTCAATTTTGTTTAAAAAATTTCCCATTGAATGCTCCTTCAGCCATTGAACTATAATTCTATGATTGTTCCTACAACCACAACAAAACTGAGTATTTATTAATGTTTAGTTAGAATCTTTTAGTTTATAATGAAAAATCAATAACCTTTCTTTGTATCAGAATGTAGGAAGAAGTTATTTCTTTGCAAAATTTTACTTATCATTTCATATATTCAAATTTAGGATGAGATTGTCTCCTAGAAACTCTTAGTGCACATACCTATGTTGTCCCATTTCAAGTTGTATGTCCTTTGGTTGACATGATAAATGAACCAAGGTGATGGTGTCTAATAGCTACTCAGTAAAGAATTCATGTCTCTGAGTTTAGGTGTAGTGCCTAGTTAATCATCCATTGTTTTGGAGCAACAATCGCCACAGTGGCAAAATCAACCAAATCTTTTTGGTCAAATTAAGCGAATCAACGGTCTAGATTTAGAGGATCTAGAGGAACTTGTTTTGGTGTGATAACAGAGCATTCTAGGAACTTTCAGAAGTTGAATTAGATAGACTATGATGAGTTAAATAATGAGATATATTCTATATGTTATGATGATAAGAACATAACACAAATCAGATTAATGAACAATCCTAATACAACATAAGAAAATGTATAGATCATGTTGCATGATTACGATGTAAATTGTTGATTGTATGATCTATGATGTGGTATTGACCAACTTTTTGGAGGTTAATATAGAGTATACAAATAGAATGAAAATTGATACAGATTTTGCTGAAGTGTGAAGAAAGATTAAGGAGTTGTAGAGAAGCAAAATAAAGTGAGAGATGATATTGTTTAATCAATTTTAGTAGCTGAGAAGGAGAGTTGTAGAGCTAAAAGGGTGTGAACTAAATTTAGAGAGAGAGATAGAAGAACTACATAAGTTCATTTAATTTATTATTTCATCAAGATTTTAGTCTTGAATGTTGTAAAGGGACTAGTGCCCATAAATTGTAGGGGTTGGTGCTCCTTTGGATTGGTGTCCATAAATTGTAGGGGTTGGTACTCCTTTGAATTGGTGTCCATAAATTGTAGGTGTTGGTGCTCTTTTGGATTGGTATCAATAAATTTTGGGGGATTGGTGTCTCCTGAAGGTTTGTGCCTTTGAATTAACTGCAATAGTTGATACATTTGTGAGGCTAGCTTTGGACAATAGCTCCCAGCAGCATTTTCTCACCATGGTTTTTCTCATCTTGGGATTTCCATGTATATCCTAGTGTTGTGTGTTGTGTTATTGATCTTCACATTCTTCTAAATTATATGGGTAATTATGTGTGAGTATTGAATTAGAATTGTTAAAGTATACATTGATTCAACCCCCCTTCTTAGTGTATTTGTGTGTTCAACACCCCCCTCCACAATATAACCATAGGATCTCCAATATTCTTACCTCATGAATGTTTGTAGTCTTCTTGTACACCCTTTTCTTTAGTTGCATGTACTCTCTTTTGGTCATTTTAGATGTTGTATCATCTTTTTTGTGCATTTCCCTTTCTGCTCTTTCTTCTCTCCACCCGATTGAGACTTTCAGATTACCCTTGCAAACTCACCTTTCTCCAGGGCCTTTTGGATTTCCACATCTGACTCTGTCTTAGATGCTAGTAGAGATACAACAACATATTCCCTCTGAGGTTTCTACTTCTGTCTCATAACTCCCTTGCCTTTAGTGGATGAGCTTGATGGTTTTTGTCTGTGTCAGAGGTATCTTCACCAAGGCGGGAGAAGACCTTGTCACCCTAGGCTTGACTATGAAGATGTCGGAGTTGTTTTCTTCTTCTTTTCTTTTTCTTCTACATCTCTCATATCTCTTGTGGCCCTAACTCTCTCTCTCAGATGACCTTCCTCCATAAGAATTTCTTCAACAATCTTGGTTACTTTTCTCTTCCTCTCAGGTTCAATGAATTTGGCATGAAGTTCCATAGATTTATCCTTGTAAGTACCAAACCTCTCTTCCCCTAAGTCCACTAGAGCATTCAAAAAGTGCTAAGCGTATGCATCAAGGGTACTTGCATAAACTTCATATCCCATTGGCATAATCCACACTATTCAGGGTTCTACTACCTCCATAAGACATTCATCTTTGTTTGTCATAAATTAAATTGTAGCCTCATACTTGGTGACAATTTATCTCGGTATTCTTACCCTTTGTTTCATCTTCTCCTAGAAAGTTTTGAAAAATGCCCATAGAGTAGCCTTTTGATTGTCTCTATTCCCAAGTCTGTCTACACCTTGCTTGATCTACTAGGCCACCGGTCTGTCAAATGCCTATTGTACTCTACTGGTTCTAGGAATTTGGTTCATGAATCAAAGTGCCAAACATATAACGAAAGAACCATACTTGAAAACATGTTTCTTATCTTGCTTAATCTTTTTTAGGTCAATCAAGAGCTCTTCATGAAGAACACTGCATAAATCATAATGTGCATCTTCCTTCACCATCTAGTAGGTGACATGAATGGATGTACCATACACAAAATTTAGTTGGTTTGACTGATATACCTTATAACCAACAACCATTGCTGTAAAATTTACATCATCATCTCTGACTGTGTCAATCTTCATCGATCTGTCGTCATACTCAGCATTAGTTAACTTGGTAACCATTGTGTTTGTGACCATTCACAACCTTGGCTTCACACCAATTTGATGTAAGCATGTCACTATCCTAATCACCTCAGGTGTGATCTTGTATGGCTGATCTAACCAAATATCCTTCTTAGCAAATATCGGACCCATTCCTTCTCATCAAATGATGCAAATTCACGAACTGAGTGAAACCCTTTCTCTGCAACTGCATAAGTTTTGGCTTCGAATTCCCAATCTCATCCATTATGTTATCTATGTATAAATCCAAAATATCTTTTGAGCCGGTTTTCTCAACCTCACAATGAATGTATGGCTTAACATTTTCAATGTATAAAACTCCATGCAGAATGAACAAAAATGCACCAATTGGGTTGTCCTCGAATTTATGTGGGTGCTTCTTGAATTTAGGATGAGCTCTATCCTTGACCTCAACAACTAACGACCTAGCAACAGAAGAAGAAGACTCCATTTTTAATTATAGAAATTAAACTCAAATATTTGCACTTTGAAAAAATACCTCAACTTTTTGTTAGATGCCCTAACCCTTCTGTCGAATTGCTTCTTGCTCTCAGATCACCTAGAAGTCTTGTTCACCTCATTCTATAGCTCGAAAACACTATTTGCAAAGTGAGAAATGATTCTTTTATTTTCCCTTTTATCCTTGCAAACCCTAATTTCACTTTGAAATAAATGCATATCAGATATCCAATCAGATACCCTGTTCAACTACCAGATGTTGAAATTAGCCATCAGAATTCTGGGTATCAACTGAAATTCAATTACCGCCATCTAAAATCCATCGAATACAGATCTCTCATGGGGGGTACTGTAAGATTTTCATGAATTTTCCTCCCCTAAGGCTAAAAGCCCTTATTGTTGGATGAATATCCAACACCAGCTTCCGGTGTAGACTCGTTCTGATATGCAGATTGTGTTTTTTGCACTTGAAACCATTTATTCTTATATTGCTCTTTGATATCTTCAACCTTTTCTTTACCCTTTTCATCAACTTTATTATCTACCATAGCATTCTTTTTCTTGCTTCTATAGTACTTTGCAATATGACTGGTTTTTGTTGCATGCACGACAAACAACATTCTTCTGTATAGGTCTGAAGTTCATCTGATTTGGTCTCATCCTGGATAGATTACAGATATGTCCAAACATCTCACAAGAATAACATATCTTGTTTTGGAAGTTATTCATTACTACTTTACACATATTTGACTTGTGACCAAAATTATTGCATATGAAATACTAATCAGTAAAGGTGGGAGCATTATTCATATTGTTCATTCCATTATTCATTTTACTTCTGCATTGATTCACCATATGACCAAATTTATTGCAAGTAAAGCATATACCATTTGAATTTATGAGCATTAGGTTGTCTTATTGGAGGATTCTTGCTCTTCTTCTGATTAGGTTTTGCATTGCCTTGTCTAGATCTGAAGGATTCACCTTTCTCAAATCCAAGTCCTCACATGTCCTTTCCATGTGTCTAACTTTCTAGCATCTCATCAAGTCTTATTGAGCTAGCTTTGAATTTTTCTTTGTATTCATTAGCAATAGTGTGTTCACCCCTTAAGGAAGCAATCTATCTTTCAAGTTCTTTCCCATTATTCCTTGACTATGTCAATTCAAGCTTTAACTAATCATTCTCATAGGTAAGCTTGAAGCATTCATCAACTCTTTCCTTCAATGATTGTGCTAGATTCTCTTCATTTTTCTTCTGATCCTCAATCTCCTTAGTTAGCTTCATCACAATGGATTGCATCTCATTCTTCAAGGCAGCATTCTCTCTCTCAATCTTGTCACATTCATCAGCTTTGCCCTAATTTTCCATGATCTAATCTTCTTTCTCCTTCAACTTGTCCATCAATTCTTTCCTCTTGTCTCTTGAAGTGTTCACTTGATCCTTTAAGTCATTAATAAAATCATCAACAAGATTTAGGTTTTTTCTTTAAAGAACTGATCTCATTTATTATTGCATCAAGATCCTCAAGTGCCACACTGAGCTATCTTTGAAAAATAGAATCCATTGATTCAATCTCCCAGACCTTCCTCAAGCAGTTAAGCTTCCTCAGAGAAACACAACACTGATACCAATTATTGGAATCAGGGATCACTGAGACAGGGGGTGAATTAGTGATCTATCGGTTAGTAGATTTTCAAACTTAACTTTAAACCACCATAAGCTTACAAATGAAATTGAAATGCAGAAACATAGAACAAACAACCACAAAAGCATAACACTAGATTTTTAACATGGAAACCCAAATGGGAAAAACCATAGTGGGATTTGAACCCATAATATTATTCTACTATGACTAGTAGAAAAACAATATTACAATATAGGAAATGCACAGGCATTCAGGCACATTGCCTAGAGCTTACTGCTAAAATATAACAAGGGCTACAACTCCAGAAGCTCACTGCCTTACAAATCAGTTACAATGATGAATTGCAACAAAATGAACTCTGAAATAACATCTACAATGGTTGGATGAGTTCCGGTTAAGTACAAATGTCTAACTATTCTGGTTCTACAAAATTGATCTGCTCAGGTACCAAATCACCAATGTGCACATGAAACTGAGCTCAATCTAACTCACAATCACAATTCACATATTACTCTCATATCATAAACATACCATCCATCAAAATAGTCTTCTACATCGATCTTATATATCCGCAACTTTGTTCCTTCATGTCAGCTCCAAGATGAATATGTAGTGTGTATCCATATGCCAGACCAAAACAATATCCCAAAAGGCTTCAACAATGTCAGCCTCATCATCTCCACCTCAAACTTAGTCACCACAATCACCACATCGATTGTGGATCACTCACACTCTATTAC
Source organism: Cryptomeria japonica (assembly GCF_030272615.1). NCBI lineage: Eukaryota > Viridiplantae > Streptophyta > Pinopsida > Cupressales > Cupressaceae > Cryptomeria > Cryptomeria japonica. The sequence continues at coordinate 13,731,313 of NC_081408.1, forward strand.
CTTGAGATTCTTGTTAACTAAATTACCAGACCATGACCATGACCTATCACAATATGCCAGATCATGAGTTTCCATATGTTGACATTAATGACAACTCTAGACAACCATCCAATCAATGGTGTCCATCGGATGGGTGTCAATTGCCAACAATTCGGTGGTAGAGTCTATTGGCATGATGATTGTAATGTATTCATCATATGTTGTCATTGATGAATCACTCACACACACACATATGATTATATTGACTACCGGTGTAACTTCAATTGTTTACATTGACAACTGGTATACTTAGTGGTTAATCTCTAACCGGTAATTTGTGATAACCGGTATGTGCTTAAGAGATAACCTATGGTTATACTAAGTTGGCATCAAGATGGAGATCAAGCGGAGATCATGACAGGAGATTTGAGGATAACGGTTGATATGTTTTACTCAAATCGGTATTTGATTGTTCCAACTAGTATTTATTGATTTTGTGATAAGTTACCATGGATCATGATGAGTTATCCCATCGAAAGACTTTTGGCAGCAATTTTTGTGATGAGTTATGATCATTTGACTAGATACACTGCACATAGGAAATTGTGTTATGATTTCCTTAGGCTAACATGAAATCTGAATGTCTTTATATTGACATCTTAGTAAATCATTTTTGATATGATGGTATGCATGAAGAGTGAAAGATTTTGATGTTGAAGAGCGATAAGTGTTAAGATGAAGAGTGTGTTGTATAGCAGTGTTGAGAATGTTTAGAAGGATCTGATCAAGCAAGTATTGTGCTACTTAGAAGAGATCAAACCAATCCTGTTGTTTTCTAACAATCACAACAGAAATCAAATCCCCTAATCGGGTAAGCTCTAACAAGATTCAATGTATAAATCCTCTAACAGGGTGATCCAATAGTTTGGATTAAAAAATCCTCTACCATGGTTACTCCTAATAGGGTATAAGCTTATAATCAAGCTTTGGGATCTCTAACAAGATTTGCTCATAGCACTTTGTAGACCTTAACCGGTCAGTTATCTATTACTGCAGATAATTAACTTGTGAGTTCCATCTCACCGTGGTTTTTACCTATTTGGGTTTTCCACATACAAACACCTATGATATGGTGGATGTTTTACTTATTGTGGATGTTGTTATATCATTTTGGTTTGCATGCATTGTGTTTAAAAGATTTGTTAAGTTCATCTACCGGTTAGTGTTTGAAGTAGTTTCTTTTTGGTGTCACTGATTCACCCCCCCACCCCCCCTCCTCCCATCTCAATGCTTTTCAAGTCCATCAGAGTCTTGAGTGGATGTTTCCCTTTGTCGAGTTGCTTGAGTATGCGAGTGTATGATTTCTATTTAATTTAAACTATGAGATAACACAATTTATCAAGGTTTGAATTAATTTATCCTATAGTATGATTTTTGGTTATTTATTTGATTATTTTATTAATTGGCAATTATTTATTATGAGAATTGTATTTAACCAATTGAGATTAATTTAATAAATGTAATTGATTTAATAATTATTTATTTGTGATTTATTGATTTTCTGTTTATTTATTGTTTTGATTTATTTAATTATTTAATTAATTATGGTTGAGATTGATTTATTTTGATATATTGTTTAATGATTTATTTATTATTGAATTAATATTGCTTTGTTTTATTTAATTGTTAAGTTATTGTTGAAGTTGCTTTGTTGATTTTATTAATTGTATTATTTATTTATTATTTATTATTGATTTGATTTTATGTTTTATTGAGAATACCTATTTATATGGATTTATTCATTTAATTCATTTATCTGATTTTTATTAGGTAATGATTTATTATTTAATACGTTTATACAATTATTATTTTATCGGTAATTGAATATATTATAAAGTTACCTATCCTCTTATTTGATTGGCTATTTTTGAATGGGTAAGTAAAATATATTAATAAATAATATATCCCTTGAAATTATATATGATAGGTAAACTATATTGTTTCATGGAATTTTCTGATTGGTTGAATTTTTCTAATGTTTTGGTTTGAAATTTTTTTTAATTAGTTTTTGTGAATGTTGTTGGGTTGATCATCCGACAGAATTTTGGAGTTGGTTTTTGAATTGGATTAAGGATTGGCTTGAAGAATTGGAGTTGCTTGTGGATTTCTCTTCTTTAGATTTCAACCTTGTTTGGATTGCGTTTGCAGGTTGGTTCTATTTCTCCTTCAAAATTTTGATTTCCGGAAAATGCAAATGTCTTCATCGCAACTATGCAAAGATTGTTTGTTGTCTATCATTGAATTTATTTTGGAAAATTTGGATTTGGGAATTGAAGGAATTGATTTGATTTGGAAAGGAATTTGAGAAAGGGAATTTGCAGTTTATTAATTTCTAATTTAAAAAAAAAACTTGTTGGAAGTATTTTTCTCTGTATTCTCTATGAATGTTCAAGATTTCTTTGCCCTGCATTTTGGAAGCATTTTGGTATTGATTTTGGAGTTATTTAACTCTCTATATTGCATTCCTTATGTTTCCTATGCTTTAGAATGAAGAATTTGTGTTCTTGGTCTTCTTGTGATTATCGTGAGTTCTTACAACTCTCTGTGATTGCCCATTTTGGAGTGCAGTCCCTTTTAGGAGAGTTTAGAGGTTATTTTTGAACTTTGTAAATCCTTTTTTAGTTTCCCTATGAAGTTATTGCAATGATATGTTATCTCTCTTTGATACTATGACTTCTAAGTGTCATTTTGAGCACTCTAGGAGGAAGTTTTCCTTGCTATTTTCTATCTATGAGTCTGTGTGAGTCTGCATTTTCATGTTCTTGGATTCCTATTTGTATTTTTCCATCTCTGGACCTTCTAAGTCAAGTTTGTGTGCCAGATTTGACCCCTGTGTAGACCTGGGCAAGTTCTTTTGCCTTATATGTCATTTTTGCTTGTTTGTGGGCACTTTGACCAAAACACTACTGAATTCACTAGGAGCACTATTCTAGAAACTAGGAGCAATGGGGAATGAACCAAGAGTGCTGGGAAATGTACCTAGAGAGCTAAGTTGTATACCTAGTATGCTGAGTTATGTACTAAGAAAGCTTACCAGTGCAAGCAGAATGTTGGGGAAAGGACCCAAAACATTGTGATGCATACCAAAAAATGCTAATGAACTTACTAGAAGCACTACACTGCATTCCAGGAGTGCTAGTCTGCATTCCGAGAGAGCTAGACGACTCTGGAGGTCCTAAAAAGTCAGTTTTGAGCCTTGTTTGGTGTCTTTTGGGATTTGTGTTTTCTCTAGAGGCATGTGCAGGTTGTGTTGAGATTTTCCAGAGTTTTTTTTATGTCTTTTGACCTTTCATGATGTTTCATGTGCTCCAATAAGATGATTCATGCCTTACCATTAAGGTGTTTCATATGCGATGTATTGCTCAAACGAGAGGGATAATTCCTTATTGTTGAGGATTGGTTATATAGCTCCAATGGAATGTGTTTTGCCTCACTATAGAGGATTTAATATAGATTTGGTTTCATTCTTGGATTGGGTTCATGATTGGCTCTTCTTTTGCATCGATTCAGTGAAGGCTCTTACCATGTGTATGGCTATATGTGTCATGTTATGATCAGTTTGTTCTCAATATGTTATGACTATTTTTATATTCATTACAAGCCTTCATGATGTTGTATTATGTTATTTGGATGTATGTTTTACCCTATGGTTATGGTCCATGGTTGGGAGAGTGGGCTCTTACATGTGTAGAATCTAGGTCATGAGCAATAGATCTCTAAGAGGGGGTCTAGACCTATGGAACTACATAAAGAGTTTATGTTTTAATTTCAAGTGATAACAATATTAATAATTGATTAGTGGGTTTGGGTAATTAATAATTCACATAATCAAGATAAAGAATATGTTATTGTATGCCCCAATTGGACAAACCCAGGGAGGTGGTTTTGGGATCTTAGATTGGGAAGACCATTGGAGCAATAAACTAATCTCCCTTGTTTGGGTCCAAGGTTGAGATGGATTCCACATGAGTGTTGGCAACAAAAAAAAGGAAAACTAAGAGGGGGGTGAATTAGTTTTCACCGAATTAAATCAATTAAGCACAATCTCATATCTGATCAACTGCCAAAAAAAAGAAAGATAACAACAATAACAACAACACACATAACACCAATATTTTTGACATAGAAAACCCAGTTAAAGAAAAAACCACAATGGGAACCTACCCACAATGAGATGATACTCTATAGTAGTATGTGTAAATATTACAATAGGGAATGCACATGCATTAAAGCACATTGCCTAAAGATCATTTCTCAAATTACAATGATCGAGAAGGCTCCAACCCTCAAGGAAGGTTCACTACCTTACAAAAAGATTTAGACTACAATCCGGAAACAATGAACTGCAAAAATAGCATCTGCTAATGCCTGATGACAGTTCCAATTAAGCTCAAATGTTTGCCCTTCACCAATCTTTGCTCAACACACCACACTGAAATATGAATTCACTTGTTCACACATACACCACTCTCTGATAATGTAGACTCAACACATATGACTCCAAATTACATGAATATTACACCCATTTATACAGATCATCAACCTTGACTACAAGGTTGGCCAAACCCATAGAACCTAATTACAAAATTACATCACATGATACATAAATCAGCCACCAGACCAATAAAATTCCATAGACAACATAGCATGGACCTAAATCAACTTCTCAAACACACACCACCACCAAAAATCTCACCAAGATCAACTACAACACGCTACACCACCAAAACACCACATAACATGAAGAATATCACTAGACCATGAAGATCATCAAGAACTCGCACACTGTAGACCACCAAGACAAATAGAAAATGATTAGGAAATGCCAACAAGCACATTAGAACCATCTGCAATAGCTGCACCAACACCACTTATGCAAATATTCATCGATCAACACGCTAACGTTTAAGAACACTCAACAACAACAACTCAGATAAGAAAGATAGCTTCTGGAGCACCAAATCACAAACCATTTGAAATGAAGATACAAACCAACATCCAAAAAATTCTCCTAAATCTGTAACACAAGATATGATCATACTGGAGCTCACCATATCAAAAACTAGACTCTGCTAGCCACAAAATAGAAACACCAAAACCTCAAACCAGATCAAATGATATGATCAAGTAAACTTCTAAATCACTGAAACTAATAAGAAATGAATTATTCTTGATAAACCAACCAGATCAGCTCACTGCAATCACCAAATCACCAAAGAAATTCTCTGCAATACCAAAATAAAGGAATATATTGACATCAATGACAACAGCATATCCTAGGAGTAGCAATGTCCAACAATGAGGTTAGCATGTGATGACACTCTACCCCACATGTGTCCATTATCCATATGCCTTTGTTGTTATCTATGCCTTTGGAAGTTTATTGATTTATGATTTAGCCATGGGATGTGATTGATCTTTGAATTATTGATGTTGTCTTGATTTGTTGAGTCCCTTGGTTGTTAGGTGTTAGCCTAGGTCTTGAGTGTGAGTTGGAGCCCCATGTCATCTCCTATCACGGGGGTGGTTCCTATTTGGTTCCACATGGCCAGGTGGTTGAATGCCTTCTTCCATTGGGATGTTCTTCTTAGATGCAAGTGTGCATGGATTGAATTCTTGGATTCTTCATTATGTGAATATTCTTGGAGCTGATTTCTATGTACTTGGAATAGGAAACATTGTATCATTATGACTTATATATGTTAAGGAGATAATGTACCTTTGTGCTATGCATCTTCATGTATTCATAGATGAAATTAAAATGGGATATGATGTAGTGGATTAGGAGAAATATTCATTGATCATTTCTTGATGTATTGGATATTCATTATGTAGTAAGAATTTATGAGTTCTATGTGGGGAAGGAAAGAGCTAGTGGTTATGTATTTGTATTGCATTTGAATTCATGAGATAGTATTGTGATGTAAAATCTTATGAAATTTAAATTGAAAGAGTTGTAATCATTTTTTTGAATGTTATTTAAGTAAATAGGAGTTATCTAGATGAAATGGTTAAATAGATTTGCGATGCATTATGATAAATGGAAGTATGAGTTTTAGGAATATTTGGTTGGTGTTTTAAAATGAACCTAAGAAAATGTAATATGACAGAGCTATGCATATGTGTTAATGTTTATCCTAGTTGTATGGAAAGTAAATGGTTGGTTGGATAATAGAATATAATGGTCCAGATAGATATGTGATGTAGAGTGAATTGTCTCTCACCGGTTTGAGCTACCTTGTCTAGGTATCTCCTCCAAGATACACAAGATCCATCCAATGATTCTACACTTCACACCCTCTTGTTGAACACAGAGTACCACTGAGAGGGGGGGGGTGAATCAATGGTTCCTAAGTTTTCTAATCTTTCTTATCAACTTCTAAATACTTGTTATGAACTTAAGCACTAAACAATCAAATCGGTAAAGCAAGAAGGAAAGCCAAAGAGATCAATCATACAAATGCAACTCACAACACCAGATGTATGAGGAATCCCCAATGTGGGAAAAACCTCGGTGAGAAAAGCTACTGGAGACTACTACTCCAATCTAGCCTCATAGGTAAAACACTGAATTACAAAGATTTAGGGTGTGTGTGTGAAAAGTGGACCTATATCTGAAATACACAACACTTCAATTAAGTCATTAGATGCGAGGTTAGTAAATCAATAATCAATGAATAATAAACCATTACAAAGTGACCCATTGCCTTCTAGTAGATGTGAGTTTAGATTGCTAAGCTATCCAGTGACTAGACAACACCTAAATGAAGGATTTTAAACCTATATGAGCATGAATATGAGCTAAATCGATGCAAGATTTAAGCTAGATATGCAAGATTAATCTAACATGATTTAAGCAATATATGAATATTTAAGTGAAATGATTTAAGCAATATGAAATAACTAATATGCAATATCTCAATGCAAATTTTAAATGAACCTAGAGCAAAAACAACATAATAACAATATATTCTCCAGGATTTTTTGAATGAAAGATGAGAACCTAAATTTATAGAAAATTCATAAAGAAACCAATGGTTGAGATCAAATGATGATGAGCAGTCAAGATTTTCCAAGAGGAAGCACAATCCGGGTGAATTGATATGATTGGATGCTTTTCTCAGATTTAAAGGAAATTGAACTAAAATTAAGATAAAATTAGAAGAAAAAAAAAACTGATTTATTCTCTATTTCATTCAATTTTAATATTTAATTGTTTTAATTGTTTTCTTTGAGAGTATTTATCAATTTTTAATTTGTTTTTCAAGATTATCTCCAATTGATTTCCTTTTTCAAATTTTAATTCTTTTTTGGTCAATTAATTCCTTTTTTTATTTGTTTCCTTTTTTGAAGATTTGTGCTCATAATTTCCAATTCCTCTTTCTTGATTTGTTTCCTTTTTTGAAGATTTATGGCAATTTTTATTTATTTTTCAAATTAATTCCTTTTTGATGATTTAATGGTAAATTGATTTATTTAATTAAATATGCAAAAGATATTTAATTAAAATAAATAAGATAATTGTTTAAAATAATTTACTTGGAATGATTTAATTAATTAAATAAAAATTTAATTAATATTGGTTGATTAATTTTGCCATGTGACATTTGATGATTAAAGAATTAATTATGTGCTCAAGATTTATTTAATTGCCTTTGGTTAGGACCTTGGTGACATTGTCGAGATTAGGGGCTCATGGTTTAGATAAAAATTTTTAGGGTATTACATTTGCCCCTCTTTGAAATTTTGTGCGAGCAGCGCGTTGGTTCAAAGAAAAATTTGATGTCTAGGAGATTCCAGTTCTAAACTTGATTGATCATGAACTAGATGAAGAGCGAGGCATTCAGCTTTTTTTGAAGCAATGAAACTGAACAGAGTTGATTAAAGAGAAACCGATCCCGAACTTGATTGAACTAGGACCAATAGAGAGCAAAGATACCGAACTTGAACTTGATTGATCAAGAAGTGGATCTTACTGATCTAGAACTTGATTGAACTAGACACAGCGAGCGAAGATAAAATCAATCTTGAACTTGATGGATCAAGACACAATGAGCGAAGATAAACTATCCAACTTGATTTGATGCAATGAAACTGAACACCTGCTTAGATTGAGCATGTGATCAAAGATACTCTTTAAACCCTTTATTGAGTTTAAACGAATAATCAACTTTATGAAAAGCGATGAAACTGATTAACGTTAAGAGATTGATTTAGACAAAGGCAAATATCAGCTTGATTTGAAGCGATGAAACTGATATGCCCCTAGCGATTGATTCAATTTAGATGATTGAGAGATCTCAACTTGATATGAAGCGATGAAGCTGAGATGCCCCTTAGCAATAAGAATTTGTTTGATTTTTTTTAGTTGAAAAGATTTTTGCTCGACTTTTGATGAAAATTTGAAAAAATTTCTTGACATTTGAAGACGTGAGGTCATAAGGTCATCAGTATGCCCCCTCGGGAGCGAAATCGAAAGCTAGTGAGAGTTGTGCAGTGATTTTAAGCATTTATTTTGAGCAATTATAAGTTATTTGAGCACAAAGATTAATGTTGAAGATTAAAATCAGAGTTAATGTGAGAATTAAATTGAGATTTAGCATTGATTAACGAGAAATTGAGCGCAAATTGAAGAAGAAAATGAGCAGTTGATGAAAGCACTAAGTGGTTAACGTCATGAAATTTCGATGAGAGAATTGACGTCAGATTTTGATTTCGATCCCGAAAATGGACTCAGGACAGGCGATTTACAATCTCTTGATTTGATTTCACCGTACTTGTGTTGATTGATTATGAGATGTTGTTCTATATGCTTTATTCTATATGTATGCATATCTTTTTAGTATAGATGAATGAATGCAAATGGAATATGGATGTTTATTTTTGTTTCTTTTTACACAAATAAATGATGATGCAAATAAATGAGGAGAATGAGTAACTAGTAATACAAATGTTTATTTTTCTTCATGCAATAATATGAATGCAAATAAGTATAAAATGAAATGTATGGATCTATAGAAGATGCTCATGTATGCAGCTAACATCTCAATACACAAGTACTCAATTGAAGAAACGATGATGAAAAAGAGACCACTTAGCTGAGAATTGATGAAGCTTCAAACTCTCATTCAAAAGATAAAGAGATAATTGTTATCATGCCAAAATCACATTTAAATGCATAAAATTTAGAATGAATGCAACCTAAACCTAGTCACTGGATTTGGAATGCTTAATTTTCATCACTGGGCATTTTACAAACACAACAGGCAAAATAAAGTTCCTTCCTTTTCATATGCAATATTAATTATCTTGTCCATAATGACCCTTTTTTTGTTCATATCCTTGGATAGGTTACGCATGCTTCTGGATTGCACATTTAAAGAAATTCCCTCAATAGACAAAGAAATGACTCCAACCTCCCTGTAGCATACAAATAAGTGGAGTCCAGTTATGTGTGGCGATTTCACCTTGATGTGAAGGCACTTATCATAGACACCCAACTAATTAGATGTTTCCAGATCATTGGATTCATTCCTACAAGTAGGAAACAAATAAAAGTATTATGCCCCCAATCCTTGCTCCTCTTAGTCAAAATAGACTTCCTCGAGTTACTCAATGGGAATAATAAGAAAAAGCCAATGTAAAAGACAACACACAAAGAAAATTTCATGCATATCTCAAACCGTTTAGTGATTGTTTTCAGTAATCTTGTTTTGCTTGTTTACTCAGTGATAAAACTCTACAGTAGTTAGGAGACAGGTGAATGACTTAGAGTGGATGACCAGGTACCACTGACTAAAAGATGACTTGGTTGATACTGCTTAGGACATGTAAATTTCTTATTTGATTACCCTAAGACTAGGACATTGATCGGTTTCAAGCCACGAGGGTTCCAAAAGAACCAGGATGTCACAAAAGTGATTAAAAGATATGTACAAGCTAAAGCAAAGATGCAACATTTTAGTATAAGAGATAAGACTAACCTGGACAAAATCAAGCAGCCATACTGATTTATGTCGTTGTTTTGATTTGATCATTGATAGGAATGTCTATTTTCAAAGACTAAGTACCCTATATAAGACTAATTTGTCTAGTTTTGAGTGTACCCTTCCTTGGTATAGGACATGATGATGTTTGATAGAGTTTGATAGATAGATTAACAAGACATGAGATAAGTTTGATTGTAGACTTTGAGATTTTTTTTGATGTTGATTTAGTGTGATGGATAGTCTATGCTTTCTTGCTTTGATTTTTTTTCAGTTTTTTATTTTTTTATTTTGAGTTTTTATTTTTATTTTTAGGATTTTGTTCAAGACATTTTATGATTTTTTGGAGTTTGTTAAGGACATTTTATGATTTTTAGGAGTTTGTTCAAGACATTTTATGATTTTTTAGGATTTTGTTTGGGACATTTTATGATTTTTTTTTAGGATTTTCTCAGTTATGCCCCTAGTATGTAGACCTATATGACATGATGATCTGCAGAATGCATGTGGAAACAATGAATTTTTGATATGACCTATGTTAATGCAATATGCATGATAAAGATGCATTTCCTATTTGAACAAGGATGACCATGTTTGTTTAGCACTTTGTAATACATCAATTGAATTGGAGGTACAAAACATTTCATAGATAAGCAGTCAATCAATCCTTAAGGTCCCTTGGAACATCCAAATTAACACACTTAGTGACTAGCATTTACAAATGGAGACGCAAAAAACTTTCCCCATTGGTTCTTGAAACTTTGATCTTCTTTTGCCCATGTGAGTGCAAATGAGTTAATTCCTTCTTTTGTGTTCACTAAAGATCCTTAGTATCCTATATGACTAGCTATGTGGATTATCCTAACTTCAAAAGCATCCCGAATAGAGCCTTGCTGCCAGCAAGCTTTTAGAACTCCGACAAGGTTATAGACTGTAATTTCTCGAATATTGCTCCATTGCCAGTAGGCATCCATAGCCCTGATGGAGTTACTCGCATGTTCCCATAGTCAAGCTTTTTGTCGCACTTGTATGCGTGATATTTCAATTATATATCATTTCTCTTTTGCCTTGAGATGAATGTTTGGCGTAGCACATTTCTTTTTTTATTTTCTTGCCTTGACTTGTAAGTAATGAAACCTACTTGGGTGTGGCAATTATAGTGGCGTTGAATTAGAATGTTAGATTTTTCACTAGTCATATGATCAACTAGGTGTCTATAATGAATTAGAGATTTTATTAATGTGTTGTAGATATAGCAATTGATAGATTTTGGGTTAGCAAGTCTCAAATAGTGAAATCACTACCCAATTATAACTAAAGTGTTGTCACAGTGTAATGTTGAAAATGAATGACCTTATGACCTCAAGGACTTCATGTCTGAATATCTAAGAAAGGAGACGACCCTTGTTTGTCTTGAATGCAAACAAATGATAAACGTGGATAGTTGCCTTGTTTTATTGATGTTGCTATATGAAAATGCAAAAACTTTATGAATGCAATGCATTTGAAAAAGAAACTATATGTGATACAGTGCTTTTAAGAAAATGATATGCAATGCAAAAAGAAAAACCGAAACTCACCCAACCCTTAGATATATATCATTTAAGGTGCATATTGTTCATAGGGTCAAGGAGTTTTGTGTAGGTAGTTCATTGGTCCAGCATAAAGATGTCTTTCCAAGAAGGACTCAGCTAGGTGTACATGTCCAGCATCTCCAATGTTGATTTCCTTAGTTTTTGGATTTGGTGATGAAACTAGGGTAAAGTCTTATGCAAAGGATCAGATAAGGGGTATGGGAAGATGAAAAAGAGGTGTTGGATAATGAATCAAATATTGAAAGTTTGGTGCATGAGCGAATGGAAACATTTGCGGGATCACTACTGGCACACATCTTGAGGGATGGTGGATTGATGGAGGAAAAGTAGATCTCATATTTTGAGATTTGGATGGAGGAACAACCAGGGATTTTGGGACATAAGGATCCAAAATGGATGAAGGAGGTGATGGAGAAATAGATTTGGAAGGTTTGGATGGAGAAACAACAATCTTGGCTGTTGATTTTGATTTTTCTTTAGACTATTGTGCTTCAAGGAGACACTTAGGGATCCACATGGTTTTTGACTTTTCATGCTTTTGCAGTTTCTTGGAATGCATTGCTTCTACAAGTACCTTAGGAACCCATATAGATTTTGATTTTTCTTTCCTTTTCTCAGTGAGCCTTTGTGTCCTTTTAGATGGATGGAAGGCATGCAAAGATGTATGGATTTGTTGATCCTACACAAGGGATGGAGGGATATAGGGTCCTAAAATGGATGGAAGAGATGAAGGGGAAGGCATGTACCTAGATTTTGGTTTAGTGGGGATACCAACATTTTGAGGAATGTCACTGAGGCCATGACTCTTAATATTGTCTTTAACATGGAGGTGTTCTTGCTTGTTAAGGTCTACCCCTTTGTGTTTATAAATATTTTGACTTGTAGGATCATGAGAGGGATTTTTAGGCATGACAGATCATTGAGGTGAACATGGAGGATTATGACAAGAAGATGAAGGGATAATTTGATCTTGACATGGAAGAGGACCGTTGGATAGGGTGTTTGACTCTTCATTTTGAATAGGATTGTTTGAAAAGGTGGAAGAGGAATCATGATCTTGCTTAGGAAGGATGCTTTTCTCTTGAGATAGAAGGGGATAATCTTGGAAGAAATGGAAAGGTATAAGGGAATCATCATGGGAATCTAGGAAGATAGGACCTTTTTCAACCATTGGATCAGATGGCCCTTGAGATAGCCCCGGAGGATCAACATTAGAAGTTTCATCATTAGGTTCATTATTTGGGGGATATGATATGGATTGTTGTTCAGAAGCCTTAGGAGATGGAGGCATCATGGAATAGATGGAGGCTACATGTAAGCCATTGCTAGACACGGGTTCATAATTTTGATCATGCTTGGAAATAGTTCCTTGTTTTTCTTTAGGTGAGTCATTAGGATATCTTCAATTTCAATGACATCATTATCAATGAGATCTTGAATCTTATGTTTTAATTCTACGTAATGCGAAGTCTTATATTCATTTTGTCTATGGTATGCACAATACTTACTCATAATTTCACATCCCCATGTGGTCTTTTTAGGCAATATGATAAGATTGTGCTCAAGAAGCTCTTTCAAAGTTGACTCAATAGATTCCCCTAAAGGTGTAAATTGTCTATCTAGAGGATATTTGGAGGAAATGTCTTTATGTCTTGGTGAAGGTGTCTTGTGAGCTTGTTTGAGATTTGGCTTTTGATTGTTAATTACTTGTTGTTCCATCTCATGTAATTGTTTTAGCATTTCTTGAAGTCTAGTGTTCTTAATATCATGAATTTTTATCTCAAGAGGTGTCATTGAACCTTTTCATTGAGCTTGAATGTCATATATTTCTCTCTTGAGATTTGGAATTCGTTGAGCTAAGGAAGCCATGGGCTTCTTAATTTTGTCTGAATTTTTAGAAGAGCTTCTAGTTTGAACAAGCATTTACAACCGATGGGGCTGAGAGCTAGATGTGTTGCAGAAGTCAAGATCAAATTGTAGCTAGTTGTTCGTTTAGCATAGTGATTTGAGAGAAGTAACTAAGATCTGGTCTGGTTTCAGGAATGATCTATCTTGTGTAATACGTTATCTAAGTTAACTTAGGTTTGATAAGATGTTTTTTGAACTAGCTTAGAGATGATCAACAAAATTGTGCAACACAACGACGGGGGTACACTATCAAGATTGTTTATGCTCGGGAGCATGATAACCAGTTTTATGCTCGCTGTAGACTTGTTTAGGCAAGTTTGACTATTTGGGACTGATACAATCAAGAATTTGAATGACAGAGGATTGGACAGAGATGATTCTGACAGACAGAGTTTCAATGATTGACAAAGACCAGTTTTTTATAAGGACTAAGTTTTTTATATTTGACAGAGACCAGTTTTGGACACGGACAGTTTATCACTAGTTTGTTGATTTGTTTTCTCCAGTTTTAGTATTTCAGTTTTAGTTTTAGGAATGAAAACATAGAAAACATACAATATATATAATAATTCAATCACAACACGCTAACCCCACAGAAGTTGGCTTAAAGAAGAAAAGATTTTCTTGCTAACTTAGGTACACACCCAATAGCTAATCAGAATACGGTCGCTAAGTCTCATGCAATGGATTCTCAATGCTGTATTAGCCGATTCCAAACACTAATGGGGGCATGATATGGCAAGCATCTTGGGAGAATTACTATCTCTCTTGCACAAAGATTATCCCCCTTTCAAAGGTGAATCGGGTAGCCTCTATCTTATAGTTTTTAGTAAGGGTTCCATTCGGAAGGACCGCCTGACTGTCACACAAGTGTGATTTAGATACAAACCCAACAGGATGTTGAAACCATGTAGTCACGCAAGCGTGATTTAGACCGCGAGGCCCTACAAGATGCTCAACATGAGACACTCCTCATAAATGAAGCAGTGCCATCGATTATTCCGTCTCCTGGGACTTTCACCCCATAAGCATTTTATTATAGTGAGTTGGATTCCTGGCTTTGGTTGGACTCACTTAGGTTGTTCCCTCTCACTGAGCCTTAGGGGCTTCTTGGGAGGTAGGCCCTCTAAAGGTATCAATAGATCTCAAACTCTAATTAAAAAAACCTCAAGGTCTAGATTTCTTATTGTCCAAACGGACAAGAGCATAATCTCCTACTCTAGATTTCTCCCAAAAACATGTAAAACAAAGTTATTTCCCTTATATAAATTGAAGTGTTCCTAAAAATATTAAGAAGACAAAATGTTTGTTTGTATCTCTGGAGGCAACTTGCAAAACAAAGATATCAGTAGTTCAAGTTTATAATCTTTGGCAAGCATATGTTTAATGATTGAATTATTTGTCAAGCGGACCTGGAAACATTAAAATCCCAAGATTAACTGCCAAAATAACATAAAAAAAATCATCAAAAGAAAATTCTAGCATGCAAACTGTAAATTAAACTAATCTAACAAGAATTTCCATTTTTATGACTACTAGTTATGATAGTTTTGACAGTACTGCACTCTGTCATTTATAAATTTTCAACCAGACCTAATTACAAAAATCTCTTCAATGGAAATGTAGAAAACTTGGTTTTATAGAATATATTAAAATTGTGTTTAGATCCAATGGTTCAATAAAAAGGTATGCCCTCCGAACAGATACCATTTTTTACTGTCACAGAAGAGTAAGTAAAATGATAGTACTGCACTCTATCATTCCTAACTTTCAAACCAGAAATTCTTAATAAAATCACTTAATTGAAATGTTAGACAACTTGGTTTTCAACAACATATCAAAAATTGGTTGAGATCCAATGGTTCAATAAAAAGTTATGCCTTCCAAACAGAGACCATTTTTTACTATCATAGAAGAACAAGCAAAAAGAAAGATTTTTATTTGCAAATTTAACACATGTATATTAGTTATAAAAATAAAACATTAAATTTGTTCAAGAAACATTAGAAATCTTGTAGTCATGGGTTCAAACCCCACGGTGGGCGCCAAAAATGTGTGTGTGAAAAGTGGACCTGTATCTGTATCTGAAATACACAACACTTCAATTAAGTCATTAGATGCATGGTTAGTAAATCAATAATCAATGAATAATAAACGATTACAAAGCGAACCATTGCCTTCTAGTAGATGTGAGTTTAGATTGCTCTCAGATTGCTAAGTTATCTAGTGACTAGACAACACCTAAATGAAGGATTTTAAATCTATATGAGCGTGAATATGAGCTAAATGGATGCAAGATTTAAGCTAGATATGCAAGATTAATCTAACGTGATTTAAGCAATATATGAATATTTAAGCTAAATGATTTAAGCAATATGAAATAACTAATATGCAATATCTCAATGCAAATTCTCAATGAACCTAGAGCAAAAACAACATAATAACAATATATTCTCCAGGATTTTTTGAGTGAGAGATGAGAGCCTGAATTTATAGAAAATTCATAAAGAAACAAACGACCGAGATCAAATGATGATGAGTGGTCAAGATTTTCCAAGAGGAAGCACAATCCAGGTGAATTGATGTGATTGGATGCTTTTCTCAGTTTTAAAGGAAATTGAACTAAAATTAAGATAAAATCAGAAAAAAAAAGAACTGATTTATTCTCTATTTCATTCAATTTTAAAAATTTAATTGTTTTAATTGCTTTCTTTGAGATTATTTATCAATTTTTAATTTGTTTTTTCAATATTATCTCCAATTGATTTCTTTTGTCAAATTTTTAATTCTTTTTTTGGTCAATTAATTTCTTTTTTTATTTGTTTCCTTTTTTGAAGATTTGTGCTCATAATTTCCAATTCCTCTTTCTTGATTTGTTTCTTTTTTTGAAGATTTATGGCAATTTTTATTAATTTTTCAAATTAATTCCTCTTTTTGATGATTTAATGGTAAATTGATTTATTTAATTAAATATGCAAAAGATATTTAATTAAAATAAATAAGATAATTATTTAAAATGATTTACTTGGAATGATTTAATTAATTAAATAAATATTTAATTAATATTGGTTGATTAATTTTGCCATGTGACATTTGATGATTAAAGAATTAATTGTGTGCTCAAGATTTATTTAATTGACTTTGGTTAGGACCTTGGTGACGTTGTCAAGATTAGGGGCTCATGGTTTAGATGACCATTTTTAGGTTATTACATAGGGCACCGGCCCAAGGAGCAACAACCCCTTCTATTTTAGGGCACCAATCCAAGGAGCACCAACCCCTACACCAAGCTCCAACTTGGTGATATATATTGAAATACAATTTAGATATAGTTAAGGCTTTTTTGTTGCAAATGAATTCTGCAACTCTTGATCAAATATCTTGTTGTCGATTGACAGTCTTTTCTCCTCCATTGAAGCTCACACTACCAGTTGTGAGATTACTTTCTCTAATTCTTGGCCTCTATTATCACTCTTTCTCTCTCATAGTCCCACTACACACTGTGTCACACTCGGATGTTGCCTTTCTCTACTACACCTTGCCAATTTTGCTTAATTGTTGAACTACAGTTATATTGGTACTCAATCTCTGCTAGTTAAACCCTCTCATCGATTTGCTAGCTCACTTACTCTGCAACTTTCTTAGAATAAATTCTAAGGCTGAAATTCTTCTCTACACTTAATCTCTCTTCTCACTTTTTCTTCTCTATAACATCAGATTTCTCTGTTTAGAGCTTATCTATTTATCACCATGGTTTCCCACCAAGAATGCATTCAAACATTGAGTGGTTTGGGTTTCCTTTTTCTAACACAATCTTCATGAGATCCTATCCAGTCTGTCTTGGATCGATCACCTGTACTGTAGGGATGCATCTGTACACATTTCCCACTATCCAATCCATACTTGCTAAAGATAGCAATCACATACAAGATTTTCCACCTTGAAATCTGTCGACTCATAAAACACTCAGTTGTTTCCTTTTGAGGTCTTCTTGTAATCAGATTTCCTTTGCATTGATCCAGGTGCCAACTACTCCTTGATCTTCCTCTATCATTCTTTCTTCCTCGAGATGCATCAGTCAGTTTCAATCCCATGATTTGTGGTTGTTTCATTTATGTCGACTAGCTGTTTCACCAACCATATCGATGGAGGCTTCACCGACCTTTGCATATTTGCCACCTCAGCTCCACATGGCATCACCATGGTCAATCACTTAGTTCAATGACACATAATTGGTTCATGCTTGATCATTCAGAAAGCATATACCAGTACACGCCTTTACCAATGAGGCCTACTCCTTCTGCAAACCGGTAGTTCACACTATGTCAGTAACACATCTTCACCTCCAGTGGTTTGTGATAACTTTAACATTCTGCCTCTTCATCAAAAATAGGAAGCCAATCTCTAGACCAGTTTATTGCTCTATGAGTTTTTACTCAACATGTTAACACACACATAGTCTTCATCCCAATTTATTCCTTACCAGTAAGCCTTCATTCTATCTGCTCACTCTCATCTAAATTGTCATCATACCTATCACTCCTTCTTTCTTACAGGTGACCTTACCACATTGGTTGACATTAATGACAACTTAATAAAAAAATTCCAACACCTCCAAGGGTCTGCAAGACTTACCCTCTCTGACCTTCCCAAGGTCCTTAGACTAGAATAAGCACTTGTTGTTTTGTGAGTTCCATTTTCTTGGTTAGGAGACCTTGTTTTTCCCACTCCCTTTCATAGTCAACCTGAGAGTTCAATTCCTCTACCACATGATCTTCATTCCCCACACTACACTCATAAGGATGGATGATTTTGGAGGGACTACCAACCCTATCCCTTGCTCAAGAGCTTTGACCTTCACCGGTTCCAAGTTTTTCAAATAAACTGCACTTTTAGGCCTAACCAGAGACCTAATTTCTAGAAGCCTTGTCAGCGGGAGAATCTACATTTATCTGCTAAACCTCATTAAGAACATGATGAACTCTTTTACATTCTAGACAACCTTTTGGGGTTTACATACAATATCTCAAAATCATAGGTTGGTTTTTTCATTAACATATCTAACCCTTACTAGTTAATTAGGCCTAATTGCCCCTTCCTAGGCCTAGAAAGTAGGGATTGGTCAAAAATCCTTCACTGGTCCATTTTCCTGAGTGAATTGATGATATTTTAGGGTTTTTTCTTCTATATGGAATTTCATTCCAATCATACTTCACCTCCATCCATTGGATTCACCCAATTAGGGCTCGTTATCCATGATTCCTAAAGCTTGCCAACTCAGTGTGGCAACAAAATGAAGTTTATTCACAAACTACAACACTTCAAGAACAAATTAAAAAAAATGAAGGTAAGACACCAGTATAACAATCCATGATCCTGTTTTGGGATTCTCAATCCATACAGGCCGTACAAGATTCCAAAGAACAACAAAAACTCAGTAGAACACATGAAATGGAAAACCAAAACTTGTCTATTTTCTTCAGTTCTTCAACCACCTTAAACAACCAATTATCATCGGTATTTCCAAGCCTTATACTGGCCTTGGAGTAGTTACATATGCTCACAACTGAATGTGTCAACCAACTAGCTATTGTTGTCTGAAAATATTGCAAAGTTGCTATGAGCTTCTTTTGCACCTTTTACAATTTGTTGCATAGGTGAGAAAATTTTCTCAAACCAAAACTTGGTCACCTCCAAGTGACTCATATAGCCTTAAAAACTTTAAAACAACATCAACCAACCTACATTAACCCAAAAACAACTTATCCTATTAAGTGCTCTATCTGGTACCCTTAAGAGCTCACATGCCAACATTAGCCAAACAAAGACTCTTAGGGCCCTTATAATCATTTGAGCATACACTCAATGGCCTCTTGGCCTTATTACAAAACTAAAAACAATATTCCAACATCCTGGAAACAAAGTCAACAAAAATTTCTAAGTGCCCCTGCACCATACTCCCAGGGTAGGAAAGACTCAATTCCCTTGAGAGGATAGGGCTTGAACAGTGGTTCCATGATTTGGTATCTCCTTTTGACATCCATGTAGCTTTAGATTCAGGGAGACCTATCCATTTTACTAGGTAGTCTCTATAGACTCCTTTCCTAGTCCTTTTGACAATCTTAGAATTGAGGATGCAATCCAATGTCATCAGTTGGCTTGGAGGGAGGTCTTGTATCCAATCTACATCTTTAGTAGCAGTAGACTCTTCTTGTTTTGTAGCTGACTAAGTTCCTTTATACTAGAACAAATCACATACATTAAAGATTGGTGATATGCCCAAGTTTGGTGGTAGTCCCACCTCATAGGCATTATTTCCATACTTATACACAACCTTAAGAGGTCCAATCTTCTTCATACATACTTTGCTAGGATGCCCCTTAGGGATTCTCTCCTTTCTCGGATAGGCCATAACCAAATCACTGACTTTGTAGTGTACTTCTCTTCTTGTTTTGTTTGCTTGTGTCTTGTATTTCTCATTGTTCTTCTGTAATGTTTTCTTGACTTGTTCATGGATCTCCTTCATATTCTCTGCAAATTTTTCCCCTTGAACACTCCTATTGTCCATGGAATTGAGATCTCTAAGTTCTAAATACCCCTTGGATGACATCCATATACAATCTCAAATGGACTTCGTCTTGTGCTCCTATTGACAGAGTCATTGTAGGCATACTCTGCTTGTCCCAATACTAGATCCCAAGCTTGACCATGTTGTTTGGTGAGACATCTTAGCAAATTACCCAAGGACCTATTAACTACTTTAGTTTGACCATCTGATTGTGGATGGTATGCCGATGGAAAAGAAAGGTTGGTACCAAGTTTCTTCCACAAGTTTCACCAAAAGTGGCTCATAAATTTTGTATCTGTATCACTCACAATGCTAAGAGGTAAACCATGTATCCTTACAATCTCTTTCAAGAACAACCCTGAAATATAGGAGGCATCATTAGTGCATTTTCAAGGCACAAAGTATGTCATCTTTCTGAATCTATCCACTATGACATAGACACAGTCATATCCTCTTAGATTTCTAGGTAAACCAAGGACAAAGTCCATTCTCACACACTCCCATGGCCTTGTTGGTATGGCTAGAGGCTGATATAAACCTGCATTATTGGAGGTACCCTTAGCCCTTTGAAAAATAGCACATTGATCCACAAACTTCCTAACATCTGACTGTAGTCTAGGCCATGGTAGAACTTACCAACCTGCTCTAAGGTCTTGTCAAGACCAAAATGTCAACTTAGACTATCTTGATGCTTCTCCTTGATGATATTGTCTCACATAGAGAATTGTGGTATGCAAAGTAGGTGTCCCTTTAACAATAAGCCTTCCTACAACATAAAATCAGAATAGGCAACATTACAAGCATTAGCAAACTTTGAGCAAACATCATATGCTTCACCAAAATCTTTCTCAACTTGGTAGAGGTCTTTGAGGTCATTTAACCCCCAACTCTATAGTTGCACTTCTTGGATGGTTAGAACCATTCTACTTAAGGCATCTGCTGCCTTATTGGTGACTCCTTTCTTGTGCTTGATGGAAAATGTGTGGGCGTATAAATACTCAACCCGCTTGAGGTGTCTTTGATTCAATTTATCTTGCCCATTCAAAAAACTAAGTGCATGATTATCAGTGTAGACTATGAACTCTTTAGGTAACAAATAATGTCGCCAGTTCTTGAGTGCTTGCACCATGGCATATAACTCTAGATCGTAGGTAGGAAAAATTTGTTTTTCTTCATTGAGCTTCTCATAGAGGAATGCAACCGGGTGACCTTCTTGGCTCAAATGGCCCCTATAGACAACTTGCTAGCATCACACTCCATAGTGAAGAGATGATTGAAATCAGGGAGCCTATGGTAAGGGAGTTGTGCTACCTTTTGTTTTAACAATTCAAACCCCTTGTCTGTTGCACTAGTCCACTTAAACTAACACTTTGTCCCATCTTTGATGGTGTTCAAGATAGGTGCACACACATGGCTAAAACCTCTAATGAATTTCCTATTAAAAAAAGCTAAACTATGAAAACTTCTTACATCTCCTATTGACTTAGGAGTAGGCCAATTCACTATTGCTTCCACTTTTGATGGATCCATTTTTAAATAGCCTTAAGAAACTACAAAACCAAGATACACCAATTCATTTTTGAAAAAATTGCATTTATCCAAGTTGATCATCAACTTTTATTGATGTAGCTTCCTCAAAACTTGATTCTAATGTTTGATATGCTCCTCCTTTGATCTGCTAAAGATCATAATGTCATCAAGATAAACAATGACAAACTTACCAATAAACTTTGCAAGAACCTCATTCATGAGTCTCATGAAGGTGCTAGGTGCATTTGTGAGCCCAAAGGGCATCACCAACCATTCATGGATCCCTTCATTTGTTTTAAAGGTTGTCTTCCATTCATCACCAGGTCTGATCCTAATTTGATGATAACTTGAATTCAAATCCACCTTAGAAAAGTAGCAAGCTCCACCTAGGTAGTCCATTAGATCTTCAATCCTTGGGATTGGGATCTGGTACGTAAATGTGATTTTTTTTATGGCCCTTGAATCAATGCACATCCTCCACTTGTCATATTTATTAGGTGCCAAAATAGTAGGCACTACACATGGACTTAAACTCTTCTTTATCAATCCCTTATCTAGAAATTCCTGCACTTGCTTTTCTATTTCCTCATTTTAAGTAGTTATCATTTTGTAAGAAGCTTTGTTTGGAAAATTTGAACCAGGTACGAGGTCTATTTGATGGTTAACATCTCTACTAGGGGGCAAGGCATCCAGCATCTCATTGACAACTATGTCTTTGTACTGGTCTAGCAAGGTCTGCACTTCTTGAGGTATCACCGGTTTGGTTTCAATCTTTGTCTCTTCTTTGGGGTTCACTATGAGAGCAAATCCTTGGTTGCCTTCATGCTTTAAAAATTTTAGGAACTCTTTCCCACTGAGAAACATAACACTTGATCAAACATGTCTTTCTTCACCCTATTCAATCAAGAGGCCCATTTGAAACTTTCTACCCTCATTTGTGTTAACATAGGAATTCTTCTCCCCATCATGTATGGCTTTGACATCATACTGCCAAGGGCATCCCAATAGAAAGTGACATATATCCGTGGGTAATATGTCACATAGAACACTATCCTTGTAATCTCCTATCTCTAAATCTACCCAAGTTTGCTCAACTACAAGCACATGCTGACCTTTACTTAACCAAGATACCTTATAGGGGGTGGTATGTGGCAACCTTTTCAATTTTAGTTTGTCTACCATCTCAACTACTACAATATTCTCAGTAGACCCTAGATCCACTATAACTTTACAAATCTTACCATGATATCTGCAAGTGGTTTTAAAAAGTGTCTTCCTTTGTGTAGGTTCTTTGGACTGTGGCATCTTCAACAAGGTCCTTCTTAGCATCAGATTCTCTCCATCTAGGACTGGTCCTGCCTTGCTGATTGGTGAGGTAACACTTTGACAGTCTTCTTCTTGCACCAACTAAGTTCTCTTGTCTCCCATGTGAGAGCTTGAAGTATTTTCAGGACACTGGTTCATGGTATGCCCCACTTGATGACAATGGTAGAATTTTCCAGTGAAGACTATGGTTCCTCTTCCTGAATTGCCAAATCTGCCTCTATAGCTATTTTTCCCTCTATAGTTGCCTCTAAACTATCCTCCTTTGTTATATTTATCACCACTCTTCTTTGATTGATTTCCTTCTTCATTCTTGTTGGGATTATAGCCCCTTCCAAAGGTGCCTCTTCCTCTGTAACTTCTGCCACCTCTGCCCCTTTGATTATGTTCACCTTTCCTTTTGATCTTATCTTATTCTCTCAAGGCTAACTAAAAGCATTTATGGACCATGTCAGGTGCTATCATGTTGATCTCATATTGAATGTTTTGTCTAAGGCCATTTAAGTACCTTGCAACCTTCTCCACCTCATCCTCTTGCTTTCTAGATCTTAGGGTAATTTTGTTGAACTCCTCTGTATAGGTACTCACATCCATTTCTCTTTGTTTCAAATTCTACAACTTTATGTTCATTCACACCTCATAATCTATAGGTAGGAATTATGTTTTAATCCTAAACTTCATTCTCTCCCAAGAGGTGATCTTCTTCCTCCCAGTTTGTTCTCTTTCTTCTTGCATCATGTTCCACCACACTAGGGCTGATCCCTTCAATCTTGACTTGGCCAAATTGACCCTCTTTTCTTCTGCAACTTCCTTGTATTCAAAATTATTGTTCAAGGCTTCTATCCAATCCAATAACTCTTTTCCATTTAGGCTTCTATTGTAGATAGGTAAACCTTCAACGTTGTCTTTATTGAGTGACTTGAGGGCATCCAAGAAGATATGTTGATCTTTGTCAAACTCCTTCTTTTTTGTTATGAATCCTATCACATATGCATCTTCATCATCAGTTTCATCACCCCATTCAGTGACTTTGCCCTTACCTTTCTTGGTTTCTTGCTTCCGAGCTTCACTAAACATGTCTTGGACCAACTTCCTGATGGCCTCTTGGTTCATTGCCTTTGGTGGAATGCTACTGACTTCTAACTCTACCTTTGGGTCTGACATACACCACTTTATTCAATCAATTGGTTTTGATACCAATCTGTTGTAGAGTGAATTGTCTCTCACCGGTTTGTGCTACCTTGTCTAAGGATCTTCACCAAGCTACACAAGAACCATCCAATGATTCTACACCTCACACCCTCCAAGGGTCTGCAAGACTTACCCTCTCTAACCTTCCCAAGGTCCTTAGACTATAATAAGAACTTTTTGTTTTGTGAGTTCCATTTTCTTGGTTGGGAGACCTTGTTTTTCCCACTCCCTTTCACACTCAACCTGGGAGTTCAACCCCTTTACCATAGGATCTTCATTCCCCACACTAAAATCATAAGGATGGATTATTTTGGATGGATTCACAACCCTATCCCTTTCTCAAGAGCTTTGATATTCACTACTTCCAATTTTTTCAAACAAATTGCACTTTTAGGCCTAACTGGAGACCTAATTTATAGTAGCCCTATTAGCGGGGTAATATGCATTTATCTGCTAAACTTCATAAAAAACTCTATAAAATATTTTACATTCCAAACACCCTTTTGGGGTTTACATAAAATATCAGAAAACTAGAGGTGGGTTTTGTCATTAACATATCTAACCCTTACCGATTAATTAGGCCTAATTGCCCCTTTCTAGGCCTAGAAAGTAGGGATTGGTCAAAACTCCTTCACCGGTCCATTTGCTTGAGTGAATTGATGATATTTTAGGGTTTTTTATTCCATATATAATTCCATTCTAATCATACTTCACCTCCATCCACCGGATTCACCCAATTAGGGCATGTTATCCATGATTCCTAATGCTTGCCAACTCAACATGCCAAGCCTAGAGTATGGTGGCAAATCTTTGATTTGACTTCCCGTGACTCAAAACGAAAAAGAAAATATAGTATACATAAAAACCTAACATTCCACAAGGTTTTAGGGAGGATATCCACCATGGAACGTTAGGTTGGAGCCATTTTTCTCTCAAAACCCTAATTTTTAGGACCTTTGAACTCACCTACAACAAAATGAAGTTAATTCACAAACTAAAACACTTCAAGAATCCAAATGAAAAAAACAATGAAGGTAAGACACCAGTATAACAATCCATGATCCTATTTTGGGATTCTCAATCCATACAGTCTGTACAAGCTTGCAAAGAACAACAAAATCTCGGTAGAACATACCAAATGGGAAACCAAAACTTGTCTATTTGCTTCAGTTCTTCAACCACCTTCAACAACTGATTATCATCAATCTTTCCAAGCCTTATATAGGCCTTGGAGTACTTACAAATGCTCACAACCAAATGTGTCAACCAACTAGCCATTGTTGTCTTAAAATTGCAAAGTTGCGATGAGCAACTTTTGCAACTTTTACAATTTGTTGCATAGGTGAGCAACTTTGCTCAAACCCAAACTTGGTCACCTCCAAGTGACTCATATAGCCTTAAAAACTTCAAAACAACATCAACCAACCTACATTAACCCAAAAAAAACTTATCCTATTAAGTGCTCTACTTGGCACCCTTAAGAGCTCACATTCCAACATTAGCCAAACAAAGACTCTTAGGGCCCTCACAATCATTTGAGCACACACTCAATGGCCTCTTGGCCTTAATAAAAAACAAAAAACATGATTCCAACATCTTGGAAACAAAGTCAAAAAAAATTGCTAAGTGCCCCTGCACCAATATGTGATGTGTTAGAATTATGTCCAGTAGTGATGTTGAGATACCCTAGGGAATGGATATGTTTGTAAGAACTTATTTGGTGATTTGTTAATGTTTAAATGAACTATTATGCTTACGTAATATGGTACTGTGGTTATGTTCATGTTGGTTTATGTGATCTTGTAAATAGTTAATGTTGTATTTGTTGGAAATTGGAGGAATTGATTATCTATTGCATTGATGGCAACACCGACTGTTTTGGTTGTTTACCAATTTTCAGTAGGTTCCGATAGAGCGGTTGGATTATGATATTAATTCAGTCTACTTTGGTATGCTTCTCTTTGTGGAATTGGTTTGGATCTGTCATTCATGCTATTTGGATGTGTATCATGATCAGTTGGTTCAGGATTTGATGACTCAGGAGCTATCATTTGTTATAGTAAGCCTTTTGGTCACCGGTAAGGATTCTACCAATAGAGATTTGTTGAAGATCTTTTGATGCATGAGATAAGTGGTGTTTGTATGGATTCTAGATGGCTTTCAGGATACTCGTGGTTATCTTATTTGTATTCTTGTTGATCGGTGGTGTTGGAATTGGGTCCGAACCTAATGCTATCTTATTCGGCTAGGTTATGGACTGGTTTATATAACATGTTGGTGAATGATCCCGATGCATTTCTAGTTGGATCTATTGATTGGATTATGTTGTTTCAGTCTTAGGCTGACTTAATTGTGTTAGACAACTCAAATAACCAGAGGACAACTAAGAGGGGGGTTGAATCAATTGTTACCGGATTAGAGAACTTTAAGCATTTAAAACCTTATTACCAAAACACATAAACTCAATACCGAAATGCAAAAACCAAAGACTAGAATAACTAATATAGAAATTAAACATAGACATAAATCATAGAATAGTTACTATCCATCTAAAACACATGACACCAAGTTTTGTATGTGGAAAACTCGATAAAGGAAAAAACCATAGTGGGAAGCCTACCCATAGTTAGATAATACTTCTGCAGTAAGTATGTGATTACAATATGAGGGACCTACACATGCAAGAAGGCCAACAGCCTAGAGAAAACTTCTCATCACAAAAAGGAGCCTCACTGACTATAAAAACATCGGACTACAATCTGGAAAGAAGAGTGAACTACAAGTATAGCATATCTTATGCCTGAGTATAGTTTTGGTTAAGCCCAATACCCGAGGCCTTAAACCTCTTTTGCAAACCCAATTTGATCACCTATGATCAACCAAACCTTTTTCATATGATTACAACATTATTTGCACATAGATAAACCTATAACCTTTTTTTATGATCTACAAAGAGATCTTACAACATATTTATACCAACCCGGGACCTAAACAATTTGGTCGGCCACCAAAAAGATAATACAATAAGTTCACAACATAAACCCACAATCCAATGATCAACCAAGATGACTTAGGCCAAAAATAATGTAAACCAATCATGAAATCTCCTCAGTAACGCATCAAGAACATCCTCCAACACATTACAGAAATCGGTCCATAACCTAGATAGCACCTAACCCAAAATAGGTCGCGATAAACCAAATCTAACACCACTGATGAACTAGAACATGAAAATAATAACCAACAACATCTTGAAAGCCTTCTAGAAGCTACATCATCACCACTTATCATGTGCATCAAAAGATCTTCAACAAAGCTCTGCTAGCAAAACCCTTACCGATAACCAAAAGGCTTACTAGAACAACTGATAGCTCCTGGGTCATCAAATCTCAAACCAACTGATCATGATACATATTTGAATAGAATGAATGACAAATCCAAACCAATTTCATGAACCAAAGAATATCAGATCCTATTGGATCAATAACATAAACAACCACTCTACTAGAACCAATCGGAAACTGGTAAACAACCAAAACAATCGATGTTGCCATCAATGAAAAAACATCAATGGAACACATAATCAATTCCTCCAAATTGCCAAAAATCTCCCCCTTTGGCATTGATGGCAACACTAGATGTGAAAAACATCCAAGTGCCAAGAAATGCCAAATAAGTCTCCCCCAATGGAAGACAACCAACAATCTCTCACAAAATGATATAGCAATGAAGTTCTACACCAAACTCTCTTTTGATTGATATTCTATTAAGCTCTAACTTTCACATATATCTCCCCCCCTTTGACATTAATGCAAAAAATATGACATAAACATCAAAGAAAAATCATAAATCCTCTTAATCTTACAGATGACTGCTCCCCCTAAGTAATAGCACCACCACATCAATACAGAATGAGTAATAACTTTGATAATGCATAGTGGACTGATGTCAATCAGCATCACTCAAGTCTCTATCGGAGGGGCAAAAACCCCCAATCTGTCTCAGAAGTACTCAAATGATTCTTTAGGCAAAGGTTTAGTGAAAATGTATGCAATCTGCTCTTTAGTGTTCACATAAACCAGTCTGACTTCATTTGCTTCCACCTTCTCCTTTAAAAAGTTATAGTTGATAGATATGTGCTTTGTCTTAGAATGAAATATCGAATTCTTTCATATATCAATAGCAGTAGAGTTATCACAGTGAATAACTATCAGTTCATTACAATCCACCTTTATATCCTTCAACATTTGCTTCATCCATAGAACTTGTGTACAGTTAGTAGCAACAACAACATACTCAGCTTCAACAGTAGATAAAGAAGTGCATGACTGCTTCTTGTTGATCCATGAAACAAGTTTCTTTCCAAGAAAGAAAGCTCCACCAGATGTGCTCTTTCAGTCATCAACATCTCCAGCCCAATCTGCATCTGTATATGCACATAATGTAAAGTCATCATTTTTAGGATACCACAAACCATACTCAGTTGTTCCATGCAAATACCTGAAAATCCTTTTCACCGCACTCTCATGATTTTCTCTAGGATCACTTTGATATCTTGATATAATACAAATTGCAATCATTATATCTAGTCTAGTCTAAGTTAGATATAACAAACCACCAATCATAGACTTGTATCTAGTAGGATTTATTGATGTAGATGCATCATTCTTTGTCAATTTCTCACTTATAACCTTAGGGGTACTAACCAGTTTACAATTTTCCATACCAAATTTCCTCAACAACTCTCTAGCATACTTAGTTTGACAGATGAAAATATCTTTATCAGTTTGAGTAATCTGCAAACATAAGAAAAATCTCATCTCCCCAATCATAGACATCTCAAATTCATTCTTCATATTGTTAGAGAATTCCATACACAAATTATCTTCACCTCCAAAAGTGATATCATCAACAAAGACCTCAATAATTAATATGTCTTCATCAGTGATCTTATAATATAAATTACTGTCAGCATTACCTTTAGTGAAATCAAGCTACAAAATATATTTATCTAGTCTTGCATACCATGCTCTAGGGGCTTATTTCAATCCATATAAAGCTTTCTTGAACCTGCAAACCATGTTTTTGTCATCTGAAAGTGAAAATCCATCAGGTTTCTCAATATAAACTTCCTCTTCAAGATCTCCATTCATAAATGCACACTTAACATCCATATGATAAACCTCGTAATTCTTATGAGCAACATAAGCAAGAAATAATCTCACAACTTCAATCCTAGCTACCGGTGCAAAGGTTTCACCATAATCAATTCCTTCCTTCTAAGAATATCCTTTACAAACGAATCTAGATTTATTCCTCATAACTTGTCCATCCTCATTCAATTTATTCATAAAAACCCATTTACTTCCAATAACATTTTTTATTTTTAGGTCGGGGAACTAATGTCCATGTGTTATTCTTTTCTATCTGATCCAATTCTTCTTCCATAGCTTTCATCCAATATTCATCTTTACAAGCTTCAATTATTGATGCCCGTTCAACTTGAGAAATAAAACATACCTCATCAGTTACCAACCTCATTCTTGTCATCACTCCTTTTCTTTTGTCTCCAATGATCTAATCTTCATAAAGATTTAACCTTACATACCTAGGAGTCTTCTAACTTTGTGTTCCTCTATCTGGATCTTCAGTTACTATTCAATTTTCTGATACTGCTAGTGTAACTAGTTCAACATTATGTTTCGATATAGGTACTACCAGTTCAGTTATGATCATTTCCACTGTCGATTATCTCTCATAAGTTTTGTTTTGACTTTTGTTCTTCTCATCCACTTTGACATTTGTGCTCTCCACAATTCTCTGCAATCTTTTGTTATAGCATCTATATGGTTTTCTTTCATTAGAATAACCAAGAAATATTCCTTCATCACATCTAGGTGTAAGGAAAGCAAGTGCAGAAATTCACTTTCCTAATGTCAGTTTACAGGGGAGAATAGACTAGTGTATACAAATTTTCAACATTTTACAGAGAATGACACAAGCATGAGCATATGCAAATAAACAACACAAAGAGTGAACACACAAAATTAATGTGGGAAAACCCTTTTGGGAGAAAAAAACCACCACCAATAGAAAAAGACTTTATTATCAGTATGTCAAATACAATAAAGTTCAATCTACAGATTTCCTTTCACTCTGTCGAACAATTGTTCCAGATGTACCAAAACCACACTCAGATAACAATAGAGGACACTCAATGGTTGTTGTAACTATGCTTACCCATGATGAATACTAAGAGGGGGGGGGGGTGAATTAGTATACCAAAAATCAATGCACTAAAACACTTACACAGTCTAAAGATAAACCGGTAAAGAAGTCTAACAGTCAGATCGGTTACCACACATGCAAAACAAAGTGTGAATAAAGAATTCACCCAAAAAAGAAATACAACCATAACACAAGATATTTGATGTGGAAACCCAACTGGGAAAAACCACGGTGAGATGGAACTCACAAGTCACTATCTGTAGAATAGAAACCAGACTAGTTAAGGTCAGACCGGTTAAGGTCAGATCGGTTAAGGTCAGACTGGTTAAGGTCTTACAATGTTTTTTACCAGAATAGATCCTGTTAGGAATCTCAATCTCTGTTAGGAGATAAGTCTGATTAAAGACTACCTTGTCAGAGGATTTTAGATTCACATGTGTGAACCACCTTGTTAGAGGATTTTACAAAGGCTTTGGGGCCTACCTGGTTAAAGGCTACAGACTTATCAAAGATGTGAGTAATCAACAAGTGTTTGATCTATCTGATAGCACAAACTACTTGGTTAGATCCAGTATTGCTCATAGCTAATGCATTCTAGTATTACTTCAGTCTTCTCTATCTCTCTCACAGATACAACTTGATCTTCTCAGATAAGATCATTCTCACAACAACTCAACTTCCACCTTAAACCCTAGCTCGACATTAACCCTTTCAGCAAGAACTTAAAACCCTAGACATGATGTCCTTTTAAAGGAATCTGATTTCATGTCGGTCCAATAGGATTACATTACAATTTCCTAGGTTCAATGAATCTAGACATACTCAGTAACATGACACAAGAAGCAACGTCAATGTGTCGGCACCGTCAAACAATCGGTGGATTGGTAACTCATCACAAAATGTCAGTTGGTAACTCATCACAGAGTATTACCGGTTCAAACAAAATACCGGTTGCTGGTTTGACAAAAATGAAGACTGGTAATAATGTGTTGTGCCGCTTTGCTCCCTCGTGCTGCTTGGGATCTACGAATCACTCGAGGTCGACATGCCACTTCAGACTGGGAAACACATTCTGCAAAATCACCACTAGTCTAAAGACTAGAATACAATATACCGGTTGGAACAAATACCGGTTGAGCATGAGCTCATACATATAAAGGGGATCTCAATACAAGTGTGTGTTCATCAATGACAATCACAACATAAACAACAAAAATGCCAACAATCTCCCCCTTTGGCATTGATGGCAACACTTAGGAAAGTAAAATTTTGACATCTAAGTGTTTTACAACAAAAACTTGCCATTAACAAAATTGCTCCCCCTAAGCATATACACTATCCCTTAATCAACACAACGTATAGCAATTTTGCATATAGAGCATAATCATCAGAGCATATAGCATATATCACAACATATATCAAAATTTCAAAACTAGATACTTCTCCCCTTGTGTCAGAAGATCAAAATTTTAAAACCAAAAACCAGATATACTTCTCCCCCTTTGCCAACAATGACAAAGTATTGCTGAAAAACGTTGTTTCCATAGATAT
This sequence comes from Cryptomeria japonica, assembly GCF_030272615.1. Lineage (NCBI taxonomy): Eukaryota > Viridiplantae > Streptophyta > Pinopsida > Cupressales > Cupressaceae > Cryptomeria > Cryptomeria japonica. The sequence goes on from NC_081408.1 coordinate 13,763,232, forward strand.
ATATAAAAAATTATGACAGTAATGAATAATACTTGTCAAAAACCGATTTATAGTCCTGCAAAAATTGTTTCATGGATAGAGACCAGGACTCAAGTAGGGAGGTTGCTACTTCCTTCTCTGTTTGCATCTGGGATACTTGTTCCTCCATGGCATCTACTATTCTCAGTTCTTGTGTGATTGTCAAGGCATCTAGGTACAGATAACACTTTTGAAGTATTTGCAGTCGTGGAAGTAATACCAGTTGAAGCTCCTACAAATCCCTAGACTGTGTGCTGATCTCTTGCTCCATCTTGGCTAATTGGATCTGGAACCGGTGAACGGTTTGCCCATATGCTGTAAAGGAATCATAAGGTGTCTTAAATGTGCCCAAGTAGGACTGTAAGTCCATTTGAAGCTTTTGCTTCTTGGCTAGCACATCATCATAGAACAGATGAGGTTGATAGATTTTGCTGAGTAGCAAGTTCCCCTCAACCAAGGCATTCCTTATGTTCTTTTGATCTTTCAATAGTTTAGTCCTAAGCTCATTCATCTTCTTCACTAGAGAAACATTAAGAGCCTTTTGGTACTCTTTCTTTACATTGGCCTCTGCTGCTTCTTCTAGACTTTGCACCTAATCATCCACTACAATACATAGAAGTTTGAGTTGTGCTAGTGATGATTCAGTGTCAGGAAGATTAGTATTGGGGATTAAACCGGTAAGTGTGTCTACAGCCACCTGAATAATATCTTGTTCCCTTTTCCTGCGAATGACTTCAAGGTGCTCTTGGGAAACCTTGATGCTCTGCATAAGCTCAGACTCACTTGCAGATTGGAGATCAATAGGACTCAAGATAGCAGTCAGTTTGGCTTGGCTCTCAGTTGCCTTAGGATTCTCCATCTATGTGCTCTCCATTGCTTCAATTGTCTTGTCTGCTTCTTCCTTCTTTTTCCTCTCCTTCTCTTCTTTCTCTTTCTCTTCTCTCTTTTTCTTCTCTTCGTCTTCCATCTTCTTCTTGTCTTCCTTTTCTTTCTACTTCTACTCTGCTTCTGCCTTCTTCTTTGCTTCCTCTTCCTTCTTCTTCTGTGCTTCCTCTTCCTTCTTCTTTTGTTCTTCCACTTCCTTCTTCTTCTTCTCTTCCTCTTCCTTCTTCTTCTTCTCTTCTTCTTCCTTCTTTCCCTTTTCTTCCTTATCCTCTTCTTCTTTCTTTTTCCTATCATCTTCTTGCTTCTTCTTTTCTTCATCTTTTCATTTCTCCTCTTCCTCTTTTCTTTTCTCTTCCTCTTTCTTCTTTTTCTCATCTTCATCCCTCTTCTTTTTCTCTTCCTATTCCTTTGCCGCTTTCTATGTGTCCTCAGCCTATTCACCACCCTGTTCAGCTTGTTGCCCCTATTCAATTCCCTCAGAAGGTATGTCATGAGTGACATCTTCTACACCTAGGGCATCGACATCAATAGTGTCGATTGGCTCTTCCACCAGGTTTCCTTCCTCATCAAAAACCTCATTCGGTTTGGAAATAACCAGTTCCTTTTCCACTTGGAGGTTGGCCATTCATGCTTTGTGAGAGTTGATAGCATGAGCCATATGCTAATGAGTGTCTTTTTCAACATCATCGATTCTCCCCTCCAACAACCAAAGTCTTCTTCTCCTTGTGAAGAAGAGACCTTTATTTTGATCCAGGGCATCAAATAATTCTGAATTTGAGAGTTCGGGAAAGTATTGTGAAAAGACTTTCTCCCTAATCTCCTGTTCCTTTTCAATGGCAATGCACCATTTATTATCTAATGCTTTAAATAATGAATCCAATGTCTAAGATTTAATCTTTGATGGTGACCGGTCATTTTTACACAAATAAAGAATGATTTCCTGTAGTACTTCATCCTTCTCCTCACTATTAAATTCATCATAATAGTCTACAAAATCATGAAGTAATTTTCTCCTAATATTTTTTACTATTCTTTGACAATGTGTCAAAGGTTTGTATGAGGAGATATTAATATTTACCGGTGCGGATGCTGTCGTTTCATTCTTCTTCATCTTCTTTGTCTGTCTTGCCTTCTTTGGTTGTTCATCAGACTTGGTTTCTTCGAAGTCGGGTTCATTTGCCTTAGTCTTCCTCTTTCTTTCAAAGACTTTTGCCAGTGTTACGTCTGGTTTCTTCTTTGCCGGTGCCAATGCTGCAGGCACTACCTTGGCTTTCTTAGCTGCTAGTTCTTTTCCTTTCTTCACTGATGGTTCTTCAACTAATGCAATCCTCTCCAAGTAGGTTCTGGTCCTCTTAGCCTTTGGATCAAGAGGCAAGGCAATAAGGGTTGAGGCATACCCTTCCAGCATGTCAAACATAACTTCATAGCCCATTGGCTCTACTTCCTCCATTCTAGGCTCAACAGTCTCCATTAAAAATTTGTCCACCTAAATAGTGAAACAGATGTCATCTTCGTATTTCTTCACTATGTCACCTGAGATTCTTACTGTCTGACTCATCTTTCATCTGAACTCATCAAAATATTTGTTCAGTACTTCAGGGTAGCCGGTTCCAATGGCTTGTATGCTTTCCTTTATCTACTTGGTTACCAGTTGGTCAGGGGACCACTGGACATCTCCTACACTAGGAAAGTAGCCTTGGAAATAAAAGAACAACCCTACCAGTAGTTGTCCAAACTTAAACCTCAGTGAATTATCCTTTTTGATTGCCTTCAGATTCAATAGGAGTTGCCTTTGCATATCGGTGCATAAGTCAAAAGATGCATCCTCTTTTATCATCTGGTAAGCAGCATTTACCGCTGCAGCAGATACAGAATTAATCCTACTGGCTGAAAATGTTCTGTATCCTATCACCATGCAGGCGTATTTCACCAGATCATCGTTGATAGGATTGACTGTCATACCCCATAAATCACTTGTTGAACTGGTGAGCTTGGCTATTTTGGTTTTGCTCACTTTTCTCAAGGCTGGCACTTCCCCTATGTTATAAAAGCCAATGACTACATGAATTACCTAAGGCGTAATGTCATGCGTCCTCTCCAGGTACATCTTGTCACCGTGGATTCTGCTCAAAATAATTCTGATGTGATCCTCCATGAAATCTTCCAGAAAATATACTGCGTTATGGAATTTCTTCTTCTCTAAGATACTAAATTCTAGTTTGATCTTTTTGTCCTTGTCGCAAAATAGAACTAACTGAGTGTGAATGGCTAAAGACCCTAGGTATTCTATTTTGCAATCAATATAATCAGAAATTCCCTCTTCAACTATGACTCTAGCCGGAACTGGTGACAAAGCATTATATTTAGACTTCCTCTAAATAAAACTTTCTGACTCAATTGATATACTCAAACTGGTATGAGATGCGGAAGCCATTGTAGAGTATTTCAAGAACACGAAAAATACCTTTCAAATGCAAATTTAGGGCTTCCTGATTCTACTTCACTCCACTTCTCCGTCGGATGCCAAATCACCGCTTTGTGTTCTCCACTACCGCTTGCAAACTGGATTTGAATCTCTTTCAAGGTTTATCAATTTCTTGAAAACTTAGCTCAAATCACCTTTTCTTTGCTTTGCACTTGAAAACTTTTCTTCACTCGAAAATAGATAGTGAGAAATGATTTGAAAAATGCATTTATACATGTCTCTCACCTACCATCATTAATGCTCCTCTATTAGGGCATAAACCCTAATTTTCCTTTTTATCATTTCTAGTCTTCTGCCAAGCGACAGGTATTGCATACCGATTAAGGTCTTTTATCAGTGTAAACTTAGGGTTCGAAAGCATTTCACCGTTTGCTCCCCCTAAGCCTTTGAGGCTTAGTTTGCCAGTTCTGATATTTCCACACTAGGTGTAGAAACCAATTCCTCTTCTGACATTGTTGGTCTCTTCCTCCAGGCTTTCTTCATTTCCCCTTGAACTTTTTCAACATCGATTTCTCCTTCCTGAGTGACCAGTATATCATCAGATATACTTTTTCTGCTTTTGCAGAATCTTGCAATGTGACCCGGTTTGTTGCAGTGATAGAAAACAAGTCTAGGTGCTCTCCAAGGTCCATTGTACATGTTTCCATTCTTCCTTCTGCATGTTGTAGTAGTGTGACCATGACCATGATAGATCATACAACTTTCTCTCCATCTGGTTGCCGCTTGATGGCCACCGCTTCTCGACTGATGATTGAAGACATTAAACCAGTTGTGGTTCCGGTTCACAAAAGGTTAAGGACCAGTTCCTTGGGTCCTCTGAGGATATCTTCCAGTGTTATCCATCATAGACCTGCATTCAAATGCTCTATGCCCAAACTTGTTGCATGCATAACAATGACCATTGAACTTATTGGATCTAGGTACATTGTTGATAAAATAAGGAAAACTAGTGTAGGCTTTGCTGCTACATACATTGGCAGTGTGTCCTTGTTTAAGATAGTTAAAGCAAACAGGTTTGAATTTTTGCTTACCTTTTCCTTTGAGTGTCGGTTAATTCTTTGATGCTTCAGCATTTGTTCCTGAGGATTCTCCTTCCTCATGTTCAGAGAAACCAAGACCATTGGTATTCTTTGCCGGTCTAGATGACTCAAGCTTTTGCTCTAGCTTGACAGTACTTTTGCCAAACTTAGCAAGTATTTCCTTTGACTCAAAGATTTCTTTGGAAATAGTAGTGTTTGTCTCCATTAGACTTGCATTTTCTGAGATGGCTATGTTCAGTTCTCCTTGCATGTCTTCTTTTTCCATTCTGTTGTCATGAAGGCAAGCAGTCACTACACTAATCTCTTGTTTCAACTTGGAGATCTCATGATCTCTATCCTTTATCCGATCTTCAGCTTTTCTCCGGTTCTCAAGCTCTTGACTAAACCGAATAGTCAGTCCTTCCAACTCCTTTCTCAGATTGGAGTTTGAATCATTCAACTTATTTACTTGAGCAATCATGGCTTCTATGTTAGCTTCATCTTTAGAACTACTTTCAGATAGTTTCATCAGCTTTTCTGCATGTTCTCTCCTTTTTGCTTGAGATGCCTTGTATTTGACCATAAGATCATCATAGGCTTGCTCAAACTTAGTGAGTCGTTGAGTAAGTTCCCTCATGGTGTATTCCCCCATATTTCTTTCCAAGTGGTTAAACTTATAGAAAGGTAGGCTCTGATACCAATTGATGAATACTAAGAGGGGGGGTGAATTAGTATGCCAAAAATCAATGCACTAAAACACTTACATAGTCCAAAGATAAACCAGTAAAGCAGTCTAACAGTCAGACTGGTTACCACACATGCAAACCAAAGTGCGAATAAAGCATTCACCCCCAAAAGCAATACAACCATAACACAAGATATTTGGCGTGGAAACCCAACTGGGAAAAACCATGGTGAGATGGAACTCACAAGTCACTATCTACAGAATAGAAAGCAGACTAGTTAAGGTCAAACTGGTTAAGGTCTTACAATGTTCTTTACCAAAACAGATCCTATTAGGAATCTTAATCTCTGTTAGGAGATAAGTCTGATTAAAGACTACCTTGTTAGAGGATTTTAGATTCACATGTGTGAACCACCTTGTTAGAGGATTTTACAAAGGCTTTGAGGCCTACCCGGTTAAAGGCTACAGACTTGTCAAAGATGTGAGTAATCAACAAGTGTTTGATCTATCTGATAGCACAAACTGCATGGTTAGATCTAGTATTGCTCATAGCTAATGCATTCCAGCATTACTTCAGTCTTCTCTATCTCTCTCATAGATACAACTTGATCTTCTCAAATAAGATCATTCTCACAACAACTCAACTTGCACCTTAAACCCTAGCTCGACATTAACCCTTTCAGCAACAACTTAAAACCCTAGACATGATGTCCTTTTAAAAGAATCTGATTTCATGTCAGTCCAATAGGATTACATTACAATTTCCTAGGTTCAATGAATCTAGACATACTCAGTAACACGACACAAGAAGCACCGTTAAACAATCGGTGGATTGGTAACTCATCACAAAATGCCAATTGGTAACTCATCACAAAGTATTACCAGTTCAAACAAAATACCGGTTGCCGGTTTGACAAAAATGAAGACTGGTAAGAATGTGTTGTGCCGCTTTTCTCCCTCGTGCCGCTTGGGATCTATGAACCGCTTGGGGTCGACATGCCCTTTCAGACCGGGAAACACATTCTGCAAAATCACCACTAGTCTAAAGACTAGAATACAATATACTAGTTGGAACAAATACCGGTTGAGCATGAGCTCATACATATAAAGGGGATCTCAATACAAGTGTGTGTCCATCAATGACAATCACAACATAAACAACAAAAATGCCAACAACCCATTCGGTTTACATTTTTGTTTCTAATATCAAAATGATTGGTCATTTCATCTGAGCAACTGTAGCAATGGCTTGAAGTCTAACCATCTACCTGCATCAGTCCGCATTCATGGAAAAGAAATTATCCCACATGCAACAGGGAGTAGAGTCAGTTCATATTAATCTACATTGATGATCTCATCCTTAATGTCTAAGTGGTCACCTTTATGGATCTCGGTTCAATCTTACACCAACGTTGGTCTTTGCTCCATCGACCATCAGATAGACCACAAACATGTTACTACAATCTTCGATGAACTGGTAGACGACTCCACCAAAGCAACTCCAAAACTGATCAGCTCCATTGAACCATTGGGATAGCCTTCAATTGGTAGACCTGACCTCCCGATGATACCCAATCGCCGAAGGCGACTCCATCGAGTCATCAGCCAGACAGATGAACTGATACCCCGATCTTTGATAACTGAGAGCGGTCTCATCGGCTCATCAAAACAAACACTGCGAGGTTACTCTAATAACCTAAGGTGGCCTCATCGGGTCATCGACTCACGCCCAAAACTGATAACCCGATACCCGATCATCAAAGGCAACTTCATCGGGTATTGGCTCAACTCCAGACCGACTAAGACGGCTCCATCAAGTATCGGAATAGCTTTTGATAGGAACACCTGATAGCCAATGACAAACCCGAATCACGTAAGACAGCTCCATCGGGTCATCAACACAACTCTGATGTAATCTTCCACTTTGTTATTCCATCGGTGTAGGATAGCTTGACAAACCTGAACATGTCAAGTGAATTAGAGGCACATTTCTAACAAACTCCCACTTGATGAGGAATTCACTAAACAGATTACCATTTCATACGTTACTGAGAAACATGGGTATGGAGACCCATAGAATGTGAACACCACCTGAACTTGTGTGTGCTCACTAGTTTCATCAAGGCATCTACAACATTTTCCAGAGTGTCTACCTTGTTAAGATAAACTTTTCCATCTTCCACCATGTCACAAACGAAATGATACTGAACATCAACATGCTTCAACCTGGCATGGAAATTAGGATTCTTTGCCAAACATATGGCACTCTGACTGTCACTCCAGATTTCAATTTGCCTTGCATCAAAACCAATATCTGAACTCAAATGCCTAAGCCAGATTGCTTCTTTACAAGCATGTGTGGCCACCATGTATTCTTCCTCTATAGTGGACAAAGCAACTACAACTTGTCGCTTGCTCATCCAACTAATTTCTTCACCATTTAGGACAAAAACATATCCACTAGTGGGTCTCCTACTGTCAATGTCCCCTGCCCAATCAAAATCTGTATAACCACAAATACTGAGAATTCTCTTTGAGTCCTTCAAATTACCATGATAGCACAATGCAAAATCTGAAGTACCCTTCAAGTATCTAAACACTCTCTGTACAACATCCCAATGCGGTTTCCCTGGATTCGACATAAATCTGCTAAGTACTCCCACTGGTTGGGCAATATCTAGTCTTTTACAGACCATAGTATACATCAAACTACCTATAGCACTTGCATAAGGTACACTTTTCATGTCTTTAATCTCTTTTGGAGATTTCAGATTGTCAAGCACATACAACTTAGTTCCGTGCAAGATGGGAACAACCTATGGTTTACAGTCAGACATATGAAACCTATCAAGAACATTGGTTATATACTTTTTCTGGCTGAGCCAAAGTTTCCTCTTAGATCTATCTCTTTTTCTCTCCATTCCCAGAATGTAATTTGCTAGTCCTAAGTCCTTCATTTCAAATTTCATAGAAAGCTGAGATTTTAAATCTAAGATCATACCTTTTGTGTTTCCTATGAACAACATATCATCTACATACAAAGATATGATAAGAATCCTACCACCATTAGTTTTGTAGTAAACACAATGATCATCCTTTGATCTCACAAATCCTAAAGACAAAACAAATGTATCATACTTTTGATACCACATTCTAGGAGACTATCTTAAACCATACATAGACTTCTTGAGTTTGCAAACCAGATGTCCTTTACCTTTTCCCACAAAGTGCTCAAGCTAGGACATACAAATTTCTCCTTCAAGATCATCATGAAGAAATGTTGTCTTCACATCCATCCGCTCAATCTCCCAATCATATGCTACTGCAAGTGATAAGAGAAATCTGATAGATGTCATCTTAACTATAGGAGAGAAGATTTCCCCATAGTCAATACCTTCCTTTTGTGAATATCCCTTTGCAACCAGTCTTGCTTTGTACTTGTCAATGCTGCCATCTGGACCATACTTCTTTTTGAACACCCACTTGCAGCCTATAGGATTTCTGCCTTTAGTCAATGACACCAAATCCCAAGTTCCATTTTTATCCAATGATAACATTTCATCATTCATGGCTTCCAACAAAGAATCTGAATCAGGCATTTCAATTGCTTCTTTGACAGTCCTAGGCTCATCAGTATCTGCAAGTAAAGAATAAGCACAATTAACATTCAAAATAGAGTGACTGTACTTATTAGGTGTATACCTATTAGGTTTCCACCTCTCTCGAGCAAATCTTTTCAACTTTGGTGTTGAGGCTTCTTGAGGTTCCATAGGTGGCTCATCATCATGTTCTTCTTCATAACTATTTGAACTACTTGAACTCTCCTCATCTTCAGGTATCTCTAGAGATTCTTCTTTGGCTGGAGGAATTTCAACCTCAGCTTCTCCTTTCTTTTCTATTTTATGATCTAGTGACATAGGCTTCAGCTCATGGAAAAACACACTTCCGTTGTATACAACCTTACCAGTCACTAGATTCCAAAGTTTGTATCCTTTCACACCAACTCCATAGCCAATGAAGATACATTTCACCACTTTGTTATCCAACTTAGATCTATTCACATCAGGCACATGAGCATATGCCTCTGCACCAAAAACACGAAGGTGCCTTAAAGAAGGTTTCTTACCATACCATGCTTCCATAGGTGTTTTGTCAACCAATGCTAAGGTAGGAGAATGATTCAGTAGGTAACATGCTATAGCAACTACTTCAGCCCAGAATTTTTGTTCCAGCCTAGCTCTGCTCAACATGCTTCTTTCTTTCTCCATTAGGGACTGATTCAACCTTTTTGTGACTCCATTCTATTGTGGAGTGTAAGGTACAATCTTATGTCTCTTAATTCCATGATCAACAAAGTACTTGTCAAAATTTGCACTAAAAAATTCACCACTGTTGTCTATTCTTAAACATTGAATCTTTCTCCCAATCTAATTTTCAACAAGGTTCTTAAACTCCTTAAACCAACTAAACACTTCTGATTTACTTTTAAGAAAGTACACAAATGCCCTTCTTGAATAATCATCTACAAAAGATACTGTAAAGTGGAAAATCGATCGAACCCTAGTTGCTCTCCCCTCTTCCAACTCCAAGGAGAGAGAAGGGAGGTCACTAGGGTTGATGGTTTTCACTTAGGGGAGACTTTACATTCAAAAGAGGGGTTGAAACCCACAAGATCCAATCCCACACAATGCAAGATTGGATTCTAAATGAGTTTCAAGGGTTAAGACAGCAAGGCTACCCTCTTTTGTAAAGAATGTGCATAGAATGATCAAGCTAGGAATGCATAGAAAGTGAGAAAGATTCGCTTATAAACTGAGATAGGGATATAGGATGAAGCTGCGGACCTGGAATTAGTAGTAAAATGTTGATACGGCGCTGTCCTGCAAATTTGAGCGAAAGTTGACGGGACGATGGCGCCCGGTGTGCACACGGTCCTCCGAAAAATCCGCGAAATGAAGGGGGATCTGTTCGTCTCTGCACAAGGATTCCAGATCTTCAATTTCAACCGCGTACCTGCAACCTACACACAGAAAAGTGAAGACGATTGGGGGGTTAGGGATTAGGGGTTTGCCCTTAGGTCAAACCCCGGTTTTGGAATTAACCAAGAAATGAGAAATGCTGTAAATGTAAATGTCTGTAATGTAAAACAAGTACTAATACCTTGTTGTAAGGATGTTTGTATCCTTATGTGCGAAGGTATAGATGTTGTTGTATGTTGTAGTAGTATGTAGTAAGTGATCTCCTCTTCAATGGTTGAATCCTTGTCTTGAATGCAACACTTAGCCTTGAATGGAGACTTAGAATGATCAATTGCTTGAAGGAATGCTTGAATGCTTGAATGCTTGAACATTTGAATATCGCTTCCGCCTTTTTTCCATCCATCCAAATGAGAGAGGAAGATGTAGTTTATATACTTGTCAATTAGGGCTGATAGACTGATTTTCCCGACCTTGGGCCGACAAGGAAATGTTATTTTCCAATTTGCAAACAAAAAGACCCGAAGTCCCATAGGAGACCAGGCACAAAATAGGGCCAGGGACTAGGGCGCTGGGTGCCATGGTCCTGGGGGACCAGGGCGCTGGGTGCTCTGGTCCCACCTCCCGAGACAGTAGGGTGCAAGGAGGATCAGGCCAGGGTGCTTGAAAAATGCAGTTTTTGGTGTCGCGGACAAGTTTCGGGGTCTCCATTCAGGTTCCGTGTTGCGTCGCCATCGTGAAGACTGAAATGCAGTCGAAATTGCAAGTGTCGCAATTTTAGGACGCTACAGATACATATTATTTAGACTTAGATAGAGAAGGTACATCCACTAGACCAAACACATCAGAGTGAACATAATCCAAAATATCAGAAGACTTATGAGAACTAGAATAAAACTAAACTCGGTTATGTTTTCCATATATGCAGTGTTCGTAGAAATTGAACTCAAAACTACAATCATCCAGACCTTCAACCACATTCTTATTCTTCAAGGCTTTTAAACCTTTTTCACCTATGTCGCCTAACCTATTATGCCAGAGCATTGTTATCTCAGTAGGAAGTTTAGCTTCCAAAGAATTAGCATTATGCATCATTACAGTTGTCTTAACCAACTTTTCAGAGGCCATATTATAGTATATAGGTTCAACATTTAACTTATATAAAGTACCAAAATGATCACCCTTTGCCAATACAATGGAACCCCTACTCATCTTGCAACCTCGTGATACAAATGTAACTTATACTCCAACATCATTAAGTTTACTTACAGGGAGAAGATTTCTTGCTAGACCTGGTATATGAAGAACTCTGTTTATCCCCTTCACTCTACCATCTGGGAACTAAATTTTGATTCTACCTCTCCCTATAATCTCCAACGTAGAATCACTAGCTAGGTATACCTTTCCACTAGCATATGATTCATATTTTGAGAACCACTCCTTGTGGGAATTCATGTGGAAAGATGCGCCAGAATCTACTAACTAGGTGTTATCTGAAGTAGGCACTGCCAGGGCTGCTACAAATGCATCTGCATCACTTTGAGAAGATTTAGTGTCAGAATATTTCTTCTTTTTCTTCTTTTCCTCCTTGCAATCCTTTTGGATATGCCCTTTCTGCCCACAGTTCCAGCACTTCACCTTTGACTTCTTTCCTAGAGATTTAAATCTCTCTTGAGACTTGGACTTCTTCCCTTTCTTCTTGTCTTTGTCCTTCAGTCGCCCTCGAATAAAGAGTGCATCTTTTATCATCTCAGAAGACTTCTTTCTCATTTCTTCTAACAAAAGAGTATTAACCATAGTATCCATCTTGAATTGGGTTGTAGTACTACCGATAGCCATCACTAAGTGTTCCCAAGAGTCAAGCAGTGAACACAACAACAACAACATGCAATGTTCTTCTTCTTGAATGGACACACCAACAAAAGTTAATTGTGCAAGAACCATGTTGAATACATTCAAGTGGTCTGCCAATGGTGTTCCTACATCCATCTTCAGAGAGTACAATTTCTTCCTCAGGAAAAGTTTATTCACCAAGGATTTGCCTTGATAAATATCTCCCAACTTAGTCTAGAGTAGATGTGTAGTCTTCTCCTCATGGACATTTAACAAAATAGAGTCAGCAAGACATAGCCTGATTAGACCCCTTGCCTTCTGGCTGGCTAAGTCCCAATCTTCTTACTTCATGCCTGAAGGCTTAGAAGTTGTAGTCACAACACCCCAGAGATCTTTATCGACCAGCAAGTCTTCTATCTTGACTTTCCATAGCTTGAAACTGGAACCATTGAATTTCTCCATGTCTATGGCCCTGAGGTGCTCACCATCTCAACCTGTAAAACAAGTAGACACTTTGCAAGACTCCCACTAAAACAGAACTGACACAAAAAACCAACCCTACCCAACAAGGATAACAAAATGGGCCAAGCTCTGATACCACTTGTAAGGAAAGCAAGTGCGGAAATTTTCTTTCCTAATGTCAATTTACAGGGGAGAATAGACTAGTGTATACAATTTTTCAACATTTTACAGAGAATGACACAATAATGAGCATATACAAATAAACAACATAGAGAGTGAACACACAAAATTAATGTGGGAAAACCCTTTCGGGAGAAAAAACCCACCACCAACAGAAAAAGACTTTATTATCAGTATGTCAAATACAATAAAGTTGAATCTATAGATTTCCTTTCGCTCTATCGAACAATTGTTCCAGATGTACCAAAACCACACTTGGATAACAATACAGGACACTCAATGGTTGTCGTAACTATTCTTACCCATTCGGTTTACATTTTTGTTTCTAATATCAAAATGATTGGTCATTTCATCTGAGCAACTGTAGTAATGGCTTGAAGTCTAACCGTCTGCCTACGTCAGTCTACATTCATGGAAACACAATTATCCCAAATGTAGCAGGGAGTAGAGTCGGTTCGTATTCATCTACACTGATGGTCTCATCCTTAGTGTCCGAGTGGTCACCTTTTTGGATCTTGGTTCAATCTTACATTGATGTCAGTCTTCGCTCCGTTGGCCATCGGACATACCACAAACATGTTACTCTGATCTCCGATGAACCAATAGATGACTCCACCAAAGCAACTCCAAAACCAGTCAGCTCCATCAAACCATCGAGATAGCCTTCAACCGGTAGAACCGACCTCCCGATGATACCCAATCACTGAAGGTAACTCCATCGGGTCATTAGCCAGACAGATGAACTGATACCTCAATCTCCAATAATTGAGAGTGGTCTCATCGGCTCATCGAAACAAACACTGTGAGGTTACTCTGATAACCTAAGGTGGCCTCATCTGGTCATCGAGTCACGCCCAAAACTGCTATCCCAATGAGCGAAGCCTCCAAGAGAGAACATGACAGATTCATCGGGACTTCGGCATAGCCTTCAACATACTAACCCAATACCCAATATTGACCCGATCACCGAAGGTGACTTCATCGAGTATCGGCTTAACTCCAGACTGACTATGACCGCTCCATTGGGTATCGAAATAGATTCCAATAGGAACACTCGATAGCCAATGACAAACCTGAACCACATAAGACAGCTCCATCGGGTCATCGACACAACTTTGATGCAATCTTCCACTCTATTGTTCCATTAGTGTAGGCTATCCCGACAAACTCAAACATGTCAAGTGAATTAGAGGCACATTTCCAACACTAGGATCAATTTTTTCCAGTGGAATCATCTCTTTTGATATAGCATTTATTACCAAAGATTCTAAAATACTTAACTGTCAGTGTATGACCAAACCATAACTCATAAGGTGTCTTATCAGTAACTCCTTTGATATGAACTCTGTTGAATGTGTATACCATCGTGCTTACAACTTCTCTGTGGTAGATATGAGGCAGATTAGCTTCCATCATCATGGTTCTAGCTACATCCAAGATAGTTATGTTCTTCCTTTCCACAACTCCATTTTGCTAAGGTGTCTGGGGTGCAGACTAGTGGAAAGCAATACACTAAGAGGGGGGGTGAATCAGTGTTATATCATAATGATAAGTTTTAGCGATAAGTTTTAGCCTTATTAAAACATGCATACACCAACTGGTATATTGATACATACATAAGTGAAAGAAGTAAAGCAACCAACAAGACAATCACATAAATGAGAACCATAACACACAAATTTATACATGGAAAACCTCAAAGAGGAAAAACCACAGTGGGATTTGTGACCCACAATATCAATCCAAGAGATATTAGAAAATATGAGGGGCCTCCACTTGCAGGAAGGCTTACAGTCTAGAGCACACTACTCAATCACAAAAGGAGCCTCACTGACTACATAAAATTCCATACTACAATCTAGAGAAGTGTGAACTGCTAGGATAGCATCTATTATGCCAGAATATAATTTTGGTTTAAGCTCTGTCTGTTCTAGTTTGAAACCCTAAACCCTTTACCAGAATAACCCTTACAATAATTTCCTCACATACATGATCTCTCTGATATATTTTGCATCATATTACATTCGCATATCCATAATCCTATCTCTTTTCTATATCTCAAAATGATCTATCAATCTGTCCTAAATACCTTATACAAATTTACATGCCTTATGTCGGCTTACAAAGATATATACAATATCAAATTACATGTAAGTCAGATAAAATAAATGCATAAACATTAAAATCAATTGTCAATGTCAGATCCAAGATATGTCAGCCTCCAAATTACTAAACCATGTCGATCTACATTGTCGGTGACCAAAGAAATCCTTTTGTCCTGTCGGTGTCGATGCTGTGCTGGTGAAGTATCTGTGAAGTGCGTGTTGGTACACCATAGGACCCAAAATGAAGTTAGAACACAATACCATGTTGCCATCAATGACAACATAGTGAAACCAACCAATCGAGTGTCAATTTCCAACAATCTCCCCCTTTGGCATTGATGGCAAAACTCATGTGAAAAATGGTCAAGGTTTCATCTGTCAGTTTCATCCTGCCCTGCTCCCCCTGAGCTGAATATGCAAAAATATTGCATATCTCCAAAAATCCATGACTCCATTACTCCCCCTAATGTATACAAATTTTATTATTTGTCACATCTATACTACTCCCCCTTTGACATCAATGCCATCAAAAATTCAAAAATAATTTCAAAGAACAAGAACTGTACAATGAATATCCCAAAAATGTCTTACTGAAGCTTGACAAATTTCAAAATTTCTGGATAAGCCTTCTCTAATAACTCTAGATAAGTATCCCAGGTGGTTTTGAATGTGCTAGAAATAGATACAAGTCCACTCAATATATGTGCAAAAGATTCTTTCTCATTTACCTTTGCCGGTGTGGGTTTTCCCACCATATCCATGCATTCTTTCTTATGTACACTGAGTGAATCCAACCAGAGACTCACCAATACTCTCAGACTTCTGGCTCTTCTTATTATTTTGTCTCTTTCCTTCTCAAGAACAGAAATTTGGATCTCCAAAATCAAATTTGACCATCAATTCATGTAGACAATGAAATCAGTCTGTCAAAAGAATTAGCTATACTTACAACTTCTCCTGTAGTTATTTTATCTTTTTATCTACATTAGTTGTAAGTATTTCAATGTTACAACACATGCTATATATATTTGCACATTGCTTCAAAGAATTTTCTATTAGTATTTGCTTCTCATCAATCTTTTTCTTCTCAGTTTCAATTACCTGATCAAATGCAGCTCTCTTAGCCTGAGTAAACCTTTCTAGTGCTTTTTGGTTTGATATTTGTTGTAAGGATTGAAAATCCTTTGAAATATGCTCAGTGATTATCGTAATCTTTCTGGATGGGCTTGCTTCATTTTCAATCTTACACTCTGGGACCAGCCAATGTAAAACAATGATTGATTGATCTATAATCCCTTAATCTGTGGATCCCTCCATCAATTTTTGTGCTGCCATCATCATCAGTTCAATGGGACTCATCTCTATGATTTTTTTCTTTTCAACCTATGAGGTGTTGATTGAAAACAATGATGGACCAACAACCGGTTCCCTACCAGATTCCCCTACCTTCTCCTCTGAAGATTTATCCTTTATAACCTCCTCACTTGCACCGGTGGCTTCACCACTTGGTGCATTCTGTGTAATTGTTAGTTCCTCTATAGGAACTAAACCTCAACCTGTACATGTGTATCCGAAGGAAAATTATCCTCAATATTAGTATCCTGTACAATATTAGCTTGTTATGTATTAACCGGTATTTCAATATTTGTTTGTACATCTATAATTACCGGGGGCTCAATTTCCACTATCTTAATATTTTTCAAAACTGAGGGTGAAGTAACCATAATCCCCTTTCCTTTTCCTTCAATTGGGGTATCTACAGTGTCTGTCTTGGTTTTCGGTGAAGTAAAGAATCCCTCATTTTCTCCAAGAAATTTAACCCATGCTTTTTGAGTTTCCTTTATTATTGCATTTACTCTTCCTAGCATCAAACTAGTTATCCTATGTTTTCTGTTGAAAAATTTTCTGTGTGCCACCTCAAGTGTCTTTTCCATTTCATCTGGAGCAATAGTAACATAGATAGATAATAGCCCTTGAATCTTAATATGTTTATCTTCTTGCATAGTTGACAGTCTTCTAGCATCTAACATATTATACAATTCAACCGATATTTGATTTTCTATTTCTATTAAGGATTTCTTATAAATATCCAAGTATAGTAAGACTATGTCCTCTACCTCTCTCTATTCATCATCCTCTAAGTCTTCATAATAAAATTGAACATTCTTCAACATGCCATCTTTAGTGATTTGATCTACTAATTCTGCACAAGTTTTAGGTGGTATAATAGTCACATTACCGGATTCAATTGCTAAGTTGATGTCACTCTTCTTCTTCCTCTTTGCAGTACTAGATGTAGCTGAAGGTGTTGCCTTTGGTGCTTTCTTTGGTGTCAGTATTTTGATTGTAACCTTCCTGGCCGATTGCTTTTTAGCTTCTACCTTTGTTTCCTCTTTTTTCTTCCTAACAACCCTCTTGAATGCCAACGGTGTGTCATCCTTATATTCTAATTTTGTAGTAACAGGCTCAATATGAACTTCAGGACCCTTCCTTTTTCTTCCTTTCTTCAGGACAACATCAATTAGTGCTTTGATGTCCTTTGAGACCTTCTCCACAAATTTTCTTGCTTTCCCTTCCTACTTCTCTCTTTTCTTTTGATTGAACTTTGTTTCAACCTCTTGAGTTTTCTGTTGTGCAATACCACATGGCTTCTCTACCTCATCAATTGGTGCACCAATCATCATTTTTGCATAGGCATCAAGAATATGTGCATCCACCTCATAGACCATTTCTTCAATCCAAATTTTTTGGGGCTTAACTGCTTCCATGAGTGTCTCATCCTTATTTACCATGAAGCATATGTCGATTGAATATTTTTCTATAATATGCTTAGGTACCCTTACCCTATACCTCATAGTTTTATGGAATGCTTTGAAATATCCCCATACCTTATCATCTCTTTGGCTTCCTAAAGCAGCACTTGACTATTTCAATTGTCTTCCTAATGATATGTCAAAAGCCCTTTGCCTCTTACCAAGACCTGGTGTATCATTTATGAAATATAACATTAGGAAAACTATCAAATTGCCATACCAAAATGTACCCTTCTTTTCACCCTTAATCTTCCCTAAGTTTATTAACAACTCATCTAGCATACAACCACATAGATCTAATTTTACATTCTCTCTAATCATTTTGTATGTATCCAAAATGCATGAACTGGAAACATAATTCAATCAGTTTGACTGAGTTACCTTATACTCGATGATCATGCTACCAAATTTGATGTCTGTGTTGGTGATAGTGCTCACTTTCATGGATCTTTTGTCAGATGTCATGCCAATGATCTTTCTCATGAAATCATTTGAGACATTCTTGTCTGGATGTTGCCCAACCGATGGCAAACCATTGATTGCCTAGATGGCTTCCTTGGTGATTTTGTAAGGTTTGTTCAGCCATATAAACTCCCTATGTACTCTACTCAAAATGTATCTGATTATCTCATCCTCAAATTCTAGAATATCCATAATTTTAGTAAACCCTAGGTCTTCAATATGCTTGAATGCTAGTTTGATCTTTCCCGATTCTCCCATTAGCTCACTCATATACATGCCCTTGATTTTTGAATTTCCCAAGTCCTTGATGTGATAGTAAATATATGCCCTAACATCCTCTACATAGACAACTCCCTCCAGAATGCGAGAAAATGCTCCAACCGAATCTTCCATGGTAGCCACATGTGGATACCGCTTGAAAATTGGTTTGGGGTGGTCCTTGACCTCTACCACAGTCGAGTTTGCAACAAAAACAAGAATAGATGATGATCATGCTTCCATATTTAAAGATAAATACCTTTTGATCACTCTCGGTGAAAACCTCCAACAAATTCTTCTAGACGCCGGTGAGATCGCTCAAGAATAAATTTGATTGCTCTGAATTGCCTTTGATCGCACTTAGTCACTCTGAATCGCTCTAAAGTCACTCTGAATGTAAGGTGATTAACAATGGAGTCAATTCAACCTTTTAACCTTTGATAAAAACCCTAATCTTCTATTGACATAAATGAGTGACAGTGAAAGATACTGGATCTCACTCAGAACATATCAATGTCAGATAATTATCTCCAATATCCATAACATCTTCCAGATCCTCCTCCCGGGGCATATGCAACATCTTCATGAATTTTTCCTACCCCTAAGGCATCTGCCTTAGTTACCAAATGAGCTCCATGCTGGTGCAGGAGTAGCCTCTTCAGTTGGATAAGTAACCAGGACATTCCCATCTGATGATTGTTCTTCAGTCTTTCTAACCCATCTCTAAGTATGATCTTTTTGGATTTCACTAACCTTCTCTTTTCCTTTCTTATTTGATCCTCCATTACCAACTAGTGAATTTCTGCTTCTACAAAACTTAGCAATATGTCCAACCTCATTACATGCATAAGATGTAACAATGTTCTTTTGAATTACTTGGCTAAAACCGGTGAAATTGCTTGACCTGCACTAATTAGCCATATGTCCAAATTTTCCACAAGCATAGCATTTAACATTCATTCTGCAATCTTCTATCTTATGACCAAACTTATTGCATTTAGAACATCTACCAGAAGCAGAATCGGGGTTCTAATTTGCTCTGTTTCTACATTGCATAGCCATGTGACCAAATCTATTGCAAACAAAACATCTACCATTGAATTTATAAGAATTAAATTTCCTTACCGGTGCCTTAAGGTTTTGATCTTCATTAGCAATACTGAAACTCTATCCTTGCTCAAATCCAAGTCCACTGGAATCTCCAATCTGCCTTTGACTCTTCAATAAGTCATCTAGTTGTGCTGAGATAATCTTGAATTTCTCTTTGTACTCACTTACAGTAGTTAAATATTCTCTTAGAATTATCATTTGTCTCTCAAGCTCTTGTTCATTACTCTGGGATTGTACCAAATTAGTTCTTAACATATCATTTTCGTGAACCAACCTACCACATTCTTCAAATTTGTTCTTCAAGGATACAACATGATTTTCTTCCTTATTCTTTCTATCCTCAATCTCCTTAGACATCCTCATCATTATAACTTGCATTTCATTCTTCATAACAATGTTCTCCTGACTCAATTTCTGACAGTGTTCCTTGAGTGCATCTTTCTCTTCATCATCCTAACTTTGAAAAAGTTCCTTCCTCCTAGCTTGAATAGATGATAGCCTCTCTTGTAGGACAAGAATGAATTCCTTAGCAAAATTCAATTCATCTTGTAGGTTTAATTTCTTCAATCTTTCAACATCATAATCTTCAAGTGTCATCTCAAGTTGCTTCTCCAAAGCCATATCCATGGATTCCGATTTTAGGATCTTCCTCAAGCTGTTAAACTTCCTCTGAGGCACAAGGCTCTAATACCAATTGTTGGAAACCAATAACACTGATATTGGGGGTGAATCAATGTTATATCAGAATGATAAGTTTTAGCCTTATTAATGTTAGGTCCCGGAGACAACTGAGAGGGGGGGGTGAATCAATTGTCAAATAAATTTAAACCAAAAACAACTTAACCAAACTTAACGTCAGTAGACAGTTTATTAGTTAATTGCAGTATCGGTAAAGATTAATGCATGAAATAGAAAGACAATATCATCCACAACACATAACACCAATATTTGTACGTGGAAACCTTGTAAGGGAAAAAACCATAGTGGGAAACCTTACCCACAATCAAATGATACTACTGTAGATAGTATGTGTATATAATAGGGGGTCTGCACATGCAGAAAGGCCAAGCACCTAGAGCTCACTACTCAAACACAAATAGGAGTCACACTGACTACAATTGGACGGTTAAATCCAATAATGATGTACTGCTCAAAATAGCATCTTCATAAGCTATATTCAGTACCAGTTCAATTCTAATATGTCTTCAGAAAACCTTCCTTCACCTTCAAATGATGTCTGCATGTATAGCTTTTCTTATTCTCACATATACGTTATTATAATCCTTTTCCCAATCACATATCGATCTTACAAATAAGATCTTACATATATACCAAAGCCTAGGACCAAAATGTATAGGTCAGCTTTACAAAAGATATTAAAATAAAACAATTTACAAGTAAATCAATAACTGATGCAATATCCAATTCAACATGTCAGCTTAATGCATTTACAACAATAATAAATCGTCTCCATAGTGTGTCGTGCTGATCTGGAATAGATAAGCTTGTCGGTGCTTATCCTGGACCTATTTGTCAGTAACAACAAATATGCAAACACGAATATACCAATGAACAAATCTCCAAGACAAAGTGTCCAAATGATGTCTTCGACATAACCAATTTTTTTCCATGTCATTCCAAGTGTTGGTGAACAAGATACTAGTGACTGTGCATAAGTCACTAGCTTGCCGATGAACATTGCCAAATCTCCAAGTGCCAGAGTTGATAAGTGTTAATAGGTGTTGACATCAATGACAAAACCATATCCAAAATACCAACAATTAAAACATGCATACACCAACCGGTATATCGGTACATGCACAATTGAAAGAAGTAAAGCAACCAATAAGCCAATCACATAAATGAGAACCATAACACACAGATTTATATATGGAAAAACTATAGTGGGATTTGTGACCCACAATATCAATCCACTGGCCATATGAAGAGATTTTACAAAACATAATGGGCATGCACTTGTAGGAAGGCTTACATCCTAGAGCACACTACTCAATCACAAAAGGAGCCTCACTGACTACATAAAATTCCAGACTACAATCCGGAGACGTGTGAACTACTAAGATAACATCTTTTATGCTAGAATATAGTTCCGGTTTAACCTTTGTCTATTCCGATCTAAAACCCTAAACCCTTTACTGGAATAACCCTTACAATAATTTCCTCACATACATGATCTCTCTGATATATTTTGCATTATATTACATTTGCATATCCCTAATTCTATCTCTTTTCTATATCTCAAAATGATCTATCAAACTATCCTATATACCTTATACAAATTTATATGCCTTATGTCGGCTTACAAAGATATATACAATATCAAATTACATGTCAGTCAGACAACATAAATGCATAAACATTAAAATCAATTTCCAATGTCGGATCCAAGATATGTCGACCTGCATTGCTAATGACCAAAGAAATCCTTCTATCCTTTTGGTGTTGGTGCTAGTGAAGTATCTGTGAAGTGCCTACCAACAAACCATAGAACCCAAAACATGAAGCCGTAACACAATACTATGTTTCCATCAATGACAACATAGTGAAACCAACCAATTGAGTGTCAATTTACAACACAGACAACTGTCTCCTTATCCCATTCTTCTCACAATAGCTATTAAATTCACCGAATGTGAATTCTCCACCCTAATCTAACCTTAAACATTTAATCTTCAAACCTGTCTCAGTCTCAACTTTAGCTTTAAATATTTTAAACTTTGCAAATGCTTCAGACTTCTCCCTTAGAAAAGTAGCCCACATCATTCTAGAATAATCATCAATGATTAGCATGAAATATCTATCACCCTGAAAACTTTTGATTCTAGCAGGACCACACAAATCAGTATGAATAAGATCAATAACACCATTATATTTGTCTTGTATACTCTTAAAAGAAATTTTGACTTTCTTTCCCATTTGACATTCCTTACATACCGAATTATAGGGTCTTACAATCTTAGGTATATCTCTAACTTCTTTAGTAGAACTGATCTTTACAATGCAATCAAAATTTACATGACACAACCTCTTATGCCATAGCAAACTCTCATCAATTTGTGCAATCAAACTATTGGCATGATTGACATAACTGATGCAGATGAGTTGATGACTATATCGGTAGAAGATTGATGATGACATGATCAGTTATTTGTGTTGTCATTGATGGCAACCTATGTCAATTAATGTTTGATGATGGTTATAGATGAACTTTGATGTCTGACTTGTTGGATAAGTAATTTGGTCTACTAGATTTAGAATTTGTAAGTATGATAGGGTTTATCAGCAAGATTGAGAATTAGGACTTCAATCGGTAAAAGAAAATATTTTGATTGAATTGGTAAATCGGTGATGGTTGGAGACTTGTGGTTTGAGATATAAGCTTTTATGATGGATTTGTGTATGTGACCAGAACCGCATCCTATGTTGATTACCGAAAGGCATGTTTTGAAGTTCTGATGGAGTTGTGCTAAGGTTTTAGTAGGGTTTTAGGACTGATGATGAATTCACTCAATCGATAATGATTTCTAATATGACGGTGATTGGCAGTGAGTCTACATGAAGTTGGTAACACAACCAACCCGCGTGAAAGATTTAATTGTTGTTTTGGTGTGATTCAAGGAAGATTTTATTGGGAATCAGTGAAACGCTTAGTAGAGTGTTTTGAGGATACATATCAGATTTCCGTGATGGGTTATGAATAATCAATGGTTGATATTGCATTGTAAATTATTGTAATGATTTGGATATTGATTTGATATGATCTGTATTGTAAATTTAAGATGTAATTAGGTTTTATGGATGACTTAGTTATTATGGTGATTTAGGGCGACATGAATAATGTTTCATATGTCGGTGGCATTAGGAAAATGAGTTAAGCCATCCCAGAGAAGATAGAGATCTGTCTAAGTGTTGTAGACTGTGAAGCATAACTAGATTTGATTTAGCAAGTTGAAAGTGCAAAGTAACAGATCATTTTTCATTGTTGTTCCCTAATAGTTACAACAGCATAAATCCCTTAACTGGGTAGGTCCTAACAGGCCTTTGCCATCTAAGTCCCCTAACAAGGCAGCTCACAAAAGAGTGTTTAAATCCTCTTCCTAACAGATCATTAAGCTCCTAACTAGAGTGATAGGAAAATCCTTTAATCGAGTGACTCCTAACAAGGTCTGATCCTAATCGAGTGTATTGTAAGCTCCTAACATGGCATACTTCGAAAGAGTATAAATTATTGTGGGTTCCAATCCCCATCGTGGTTTTTCCCATTTGGGTTTCCATGTCAAAAATCTTGGTGTTCATGTATGGAATGTCTTTTCATAGTGTTTATGTTTTCATGCATTATTTCTGATTACCAGTTATGATAAGTTTACCATTGTTTATGAGAGATTTGTAAGTGGTTACCAGTAATGTTAATGAAATGATAGATGAAGTATTCTGGTTTGATAATAAGTCAATATGAGTATGTGTTGATTAGTGTCTAGTTGGTGTATATTCTGATGATAAGATTGAATAAGTGGGTATCAAGTATATGAGATCTGCTAAAGGGATAGATTTAGATATTAAATGATTTCAAATCTATTGTAAATGGTATTTTGATTTTAAATTATAAATTGTGTTAATACTAATTCAACCCCCTCTCAGGATTAACCGTATCCTCATAGGATTAACAATTGGTATCAGAGTTGTGGTCCTCTATGTGCAGAAAAGCTTAACTGCTTGAGGAAAATATTCCGAGGAAGACAAGATGATGAAGAAAGAGGGTCCAAAATTAAACAAGGATAACTATAAAATCTGGAAAGATAGAATGAAGAAATATCTCAAAGGTCTTGGTGCTCAATACTAGAAACATGTTGAAACAACATATGTGGCTCCTACTATTGCTCCCTTGACACCAAATGAACTTAAAGATCAGTAGGAGAACATGCAAGCCCTTGAAGCTATTGTAAGTACTTTATTTAAGTTTGAATATATTGATGTTCAAGGATTGGAAACTACACGTGAGGTTTAGAAAAAATTAGAAACAATTCATGGAGGAGATGAGAATGTACAAAGAGAAAAAGAGGAAAGCTTGAGAGGAAAATTTGATGATATGAAAATGCAAGAAGGAGAAAACATTGCATAGTATGGTCAGAGAATTAAAGAAGTTGTTGGCGGTATAAAAGGTGTTGGTGGTAAGTAAAATGCTTAAAACTCTTCAACCTCAGTATGCTATTAGAGTATTGGAAATCCAAGAACTGAGATACATTTCAAAGGATAAGGTAACTGTTGACTCTTTGATTGGTAAGCTTATAGCCTTTGAGTTAAACAGTTTTGACAATAGTGTGGCAAAATCTATTAAATCTGCTTGTAAAGCTTCTGTTACCAGTTCATTTGCTAGAAAAGGAAAGAATGTATGTCAAAGTCATGATTGCAGATCTAGTCATGGAGGTAACTGGGAAAGTGAAGACAATGAAAATCAGGTAATGGAACTTGAAGCACTGCTAGCCAAGAGATTTCCAAGAGGCATTGGTAAGTATAAAGGAAAGCTACCTTTAAAGTGTTTCTCTTGTAGTAATATTGGGCATATTGCTGCTAACTGCCCTAACACCGATAAGAAAGATAAGTTCAATAAATTCAAAGGGAAAGGTAGAAAAAATTGTTATGTTGCAGTGGACGAAGGTGTGATCGATGAAGAATCTGAAGATGAAGATGACAATGAAGAAATTGTTTTTGTAGTTGTAAAGGAGGAATTGTTTGATGAGAAGGCATTGGTTTCTCATGTAGAAAATAGTAATGAGTGGATTGTAGACAGTGGTTGTTCACACCATATGATCGGAGATAAGAGTAAGTTCCTAACTCTTAATGAATTCGATGGAGGTGTTGTTAGATTTGGAAATGACTCTCCCTACATGGTGAAAGGTAAAGGTTCTATTTCTTTGAACAGGAAGAATAATATTGATGATGTATTTTGGGTTGATGGTCTGAAACATAATCTGTTAAGTGTTGGACAACTCAATGATAAAGGTTATTTGCTTCAGTTTAATGGTGGAATCTATAGATTTATTGGAGGAAATGGTGAACTGATTGCTATTGGAAGGTAACTTATTTCATTTAAATGCTAATATCAATAGTTGTCTAGCTGCAAAGATGGAAGATAGCTGGTTGTGGCAGAAGAGATGTTGTCATATGAATTTTGATAACTTGGTGATGGCAAGCAAGTCTAGTGTTGTGAGAGGATTACCACAAATTGTTAAATTGGATAATGTGATATGTAAAGACTATCAAATTGGTAAGATGGACTCTATTTCATTTAAGAGAAAGAAGTGTACATCTGAAAATATTTTGGATTTGGTTAATACTGATCTCTGTGTTCCTATGAGAACAAAAAGCTATTTTTGTGATAGATATTTCATACTTTTTACTGATGACTATTCTAATATGATGTGGGTTACATTCCTAAAAGAGAAATATAAAGCCTTTAGTAAATTTAAAACATTTAAAGCTCTACTTGAGAATGAGACCGGTAAAAACTTGAAATGCTTAAGATCTGATCGAGGAGGAGAATTCACATCTAATGAATTTATCAAGTATTGTGATGAACAAGGTATCAAAAGATAAATGTCTGCTCCAAGGACACCACAACAAAATGGTGTAGCAGAAAGGATGAACAAAGAAATTGTTGATGCTGCTAGAACAATGTTATTACAAAGTAATATGCCTAAGATGTTTTGGTGAGAAGTGGTAAGTACTGCAGTCTACACATTAAACCAGATACTTGTAAAGAAAGACAACAATAAGACACCTTATGAGCTATGGTATGGTAAAACTCCTTGTGTTAGTTATTTCAAAATCTTTGGAAGTCAATGTTTTATTAAAAAGGGTAACTACACTAGAAAGTTTGATGCAAAATTTGATGAAGGAATATTTCTTGGTTATTATTCTAAAAGCAAAGCATATAAATTCTATAATAAGAGAACTAAGAAAATAGTTGAAAGTGTTAATGTGAAGGTGGATGATTTGTCAAATAAATCTGAAGGAACAAGAAGGTTTGACCTGAAAAAGATGATAATGAAGAAAGACTAGTGATCTTTGAACTAGAAGCACAAAATAATGATCAACCGGCAAATACAGTTTTAGGTGCTCAACCAGTAAGCGAGGATAGTGAATAAGAAATTAGTGAATTGACTGATGAATCTAATGAGGAAGATGCATAACCAACACAAACTATACCTAGATATGTGAGATTAAAACACTCTCAGGACTAGATAATTGGTGATAAGAATGCAGGTGTGCAGACCAGGAGGGAGATTAGAGAAAATTCTTGTTTGATCTCTACAATGGAACCCAAGATAGTTAAGGAAGCACTCAAAGACAATGATTGGGTGAAAGCAATGAATGAGGAATTAGATCAAATAGAGAAAAATCAAACATGGTCACTTGTTCCTAGACTGGAGGACAAGAATGTGATTGGAACCAAATGGGTCTTCAAGAATAAGTTAAATGAAGATGGAAAAGTGGTAAGAATTAAGGCAAGGTTAGTCCACAAAGGATATGCACAGGAAGAAGGTGAATACTATGGTGAAACTTTTGCACCGGTTGCAAGATTGGAAGGAGTAAGGATGCTACTGGCATTTGGTGCATATAAGGGATTCAAAGTCTACCAGATGGATGTCAAGTCAACCTTTTTGAACGGAATTCTTGAAGAGGAAGTATACATTGAACAACCAGATGGCTTTTCCTTGACCGATGATAAGGATATGGTATATAAATTGCATAAAGCTTTTTATGGTCTAAAGAAGGCATCGAGAGCATGGTATGAAAGATTGCATGCACATTTGATCAAGATTGGATTCCAGCGTAGAGGGGACAGTAACATTTATCTAAAAACAGATGGAGACAAGATGCTAATAGCTGAAGTATTTGTAGATGACATAATTTTTGGTGGAGATGATAATATGAGTATGGACTTTGCTGATGAGATGAAAAAGGAATTCAAGATGTCTCTAATTAGTGAAATAAAGTTCTTTATTGGAATACAGATCCAGCAATTGGATGGTGGTATTTTTATCTGTCAAAGCAAGTATATTATAGAGGTGCTAAAAAATTTTGGCATGGAAGACTGTAAACCAGTAGATACACCGATGGTAATAGGCTACAAGTTGACAAAGCAAGATGATTCACCCAATTTTAGTGAAAACGAATATAGGTCTATGATTGGTAAACTACATTATGTTGTACATAGCAGTTCGAATATTGCTCATGCCATTGGGTTAGTTGCAAGATTCCAAAAAGAGCCCAAAGAAAGTCACATGGTGGTTGTTAAGAGGATTTTCCAATATCTTAAAGGAACATTAGACTATGGATTATGGTATCCCTGCAAAGGAAATTTCAGTTTAGATGTTTTTACTGATGCAAATTGGACAGGAAATGTGGATGATAGGAAAACAACAACCGGTGGAGCATTTCTACTTGGAGGAAGACTTGTAGCATGGACAAGAAAGAAAGAAACTTGTGTTTCTCAATCTAGAGTTGAAGCTGAGTATGTTGTTGCATCCATGAATTGCATGCAGGCCATATGGATGAGACATGTGCTAAAAGGATTCAAGATAGATATGTCAGAACCATTAACTATCTATTGTGATAATACAAGTGCAATAAATATTTTCAAGAATACTGTACTTCATGCAAGAACCAAGCATATAGAGTTGAAGTATCATTTCTTAAGGGAAAGAGTTTAGGAGAAGTAGGTAAAGATGGAGTATGTGAAGAGTAAAGATCAGTTAGCTGATATCTTTACTAAACCATTGCCAAAGACTACTTTTGAGTTTCTCAGAAGTAAATTAGGGGTTAGACCCCTACACTGGAAGAACTAAGATACTGGAGTTGCATCAATCTTGTGGATTTCATGTTTATTCTTCATTAAGGATTGATAAATATGTGAGATACTCTGTAGGGGGAGCTCTCTGATGCATTATGATATGTTTTATAGTTGTGGTCAGATTGAAGTTAAGGGATGCATATATTTTTAACTTTGGCATTGTTGTCAAAGGGGGAGAAGGAAAAGAAATAAGCTAATCAGTTATGGAGAAGAAAAAGAAATTTGGTTATGGAGAATAAAAATAAATCTGATGATCAGGATTGAGGAGAAGAAAATAATTAGTTATGGAGAGGAAAAAGAAATCTGATGATTAGGCTTGAGGAGAAGAAAAGATAGTGAAGATCGGCAGAGGCAAAGACCAGAAGTTAATGTGCTAAGATGCAGATGATTGGCATATATGATTGTATACTAATTGTATAACTGATCGGTGTTTCCATTAATGCCAAAGGGGGAGATTGTTGGCATGATTGGCATAATTGATGCAGATGAGTTGATGACTATATCGGTAGAAGATTGATGATAACATGATCAGTTATTTGTGTTGTCATTGATGGAAACCTATGTCAATTAATGTTTGATGATGGTTATAGATGAACTTTGATGTTTGACTTGTTGGATAAGTAATTTGGTCTACCAGATCTAGAATTTGTAAGTATGACAAGGTTTACCGGCATGACTAAGAATTAGGAAATTCAACCGATAAAAGAAAAGATTTTGATTGAATCGGTAAATCGATGATGGTTGGAGACTTGTGGTTTGAGACATAATCTTTTATGATGAATTTGTGTATGTGATCGGAATTGCATCCTATGTTGATTACCGGAAGGCATGTTTTGAATTTATGATGGAGTTGTGCTAAGGTTTTAGTAGGGTTTTAGGACCGGTGATGAATTCACTCAACCGATAATGATTTTTGATATGACGGTGATTAGCAGCGAGTCTACGTGAAGTTGGTAACATGACACAACCCATGTGAAATATTTAATTATTGTTTTGGCATGATTCAAGTAAGTTTTTATTGGGAATCAACAAAATGCTTAGTAGAGTGTTTTGAGGATACAGATCGGATTTCCGTGATGGGTTATGAATAATCAATAGTTGATATTGCATTGTAAATTGTTGTAATGATCTAGATATTGATCTGATATGATTTTTATTCTAAATTCAAGATGTAATTACTTTTTATGGTCGACTTAGTTGTTATGGCTATTTAGGGCGACACGACTGATGTTTCATGTGTCGGTGGCATTAGGAAAAATGAGTTAAGTTTTCCTAGAGAAGATAGAGATCTGTCTGAGTGTTGTAGACTGTGAAGCATAACTAGATCTGATTTAGCAGGCTGAAAGTGCAAAGTAACAGATAGTTTTTCATTGTTGTTCCCTAAGAGTTACAGCAACATAAATTCATTAACCGGGTAGGTCCTAATAGGCCTTTTCCATCTAAGTCCCCTAACAGGGTAGCTCACAAAAGAGTGTTTAAATCCTCTAAATAGGTTTATCCTAACTGATCATTAAGCTCCTTGTTGGAGTGATAAGCAAATCCCCTAATCGGGTGACTCCTAACAGGGTTTGCTCCTAACCAGATGTATTGTAAGCTCCTAATAGGGTGTACTTTGAAAGAGTGCAAATTATTGTGGGTTCTAATCCCCATCATGGTTTTTCCCATTTTGGTTTCCACATAAAAAATCTTGGTGTTCATGTGTGAAATGTCTTTTCATTGTGTTTATGTTTTCATGCATTATTTTTTATTATTGGTTATGATAAGTTTATTGTTGTTTATCATAGATATGTAAGTGGTTACCGATAATGTTAATGAATTGATAGATGAAGTATTTTGATATGATAATAAGTCAGTATGAGTATGTGTTGATCAAATATCTAGTTGGTGTATATTCTGATGATAATATTGCATAAGAGGGTATCAAGTGTATGAGATCTTCTAAAGGGATAGATTAATGTATTAAATGATTTTAGATATATTGTAAATGGTATTTTGAATTGAAATTATAAATTGTGTTAATACTGATTCACCCCCCTTCTCAATATTAATCGGATCCTTGTAGGATTAACACAAACATGTCTTCTCACCAGAGTTCAAATGAAAGATATTACCTTTAGTCTGTGAACAAGTTGCAATTTCTAATCCAGATATGCTGATAATCTTGCATTTTCCATCCTTGAACTGTAACTGAAATCCCTTATGCACCAACTATCCTACACTCAAAATATTATGCCTTAAACCTTCAACATAATAACCATTATCAGTGTTATTCTTACCATCCAATGATATTGTTCCTTTTCCCTTGATCATACATGCTTTGTCATCACCAAATCCAACTAGACCACCATCGAATTCTTGCATAGATGAGAACTTCCTTTCATCTCTAGTCATATGATGTGAACATCCACTATCAATTACCCATTCATCCTTGTCTTCAATTTTAGCATCAAGGGCATTCTCTTCAGGTACTAGATCATCTTCCTTGATAGCCAAAAATACCCATTCCTTTCCATTGCTAGATCCACTAGCTGAATCTTGTGCTAGTTCATCATCAGAATCAATCACACCTTCCTCATCCGCATAGTAGCACGATTTGTCTTTGTTTCTCCTATATTTATGCTTGTTCTGATAATCATGGTTAGGCCTAAAAGATCTTCTAGCTCTTTCTTCAAATTTTTAATTCCTTTCAGGACATCTAGATGCAAAATGACCTATCTTATTACATGCAAAGCATTTAAAAGATGATTTTCCTCCATACTTACTTCCTATTGGTCTTTTAGGTACTCTTCTAGCAAATAAGGCTTCAAGTTGATCAAATTCTTTATCTTCTTTCTTAATATCCTCTATTTCCTTCACATATAAATTTTTCCAATCACTCTTGCCAGTAGATGATGTGGATGCATGAAAAGCAGGTTTAGATTTCACGGCTCCAGAAGGTCCAAATTCCTCAAGCTCAAAAGCAGATCATTTCCCAACCAAGGTATCCCTATTAATAGAGGTGTTTGACATAGCTATCAACTCATTAATTGTAATAGCCTTCATCTTATAGGCTAGTGGAAAAGCTCTCAATACTTTAGAAACTATTTCATCTTTGCTCAGAGATCCATCACAACATTGAATTCCCAAAACAATCTAATTAACTCTCTCCATAAAAGCAGTAATCCTTTCATCTTCTTCCATCTTCAGGTTCTCATACCTTACTCGATAACCATCAAGTTTAGCAATTTTAATAGTAGGGTCACCTTAACATATTATAATTTTTACGAGAAATGGGTGGAAAGGAGCGGCGAGCCAGAAATTCAAATTTCAAACATGGGGATGGCGGAAATCATGGGGATGACAGTCTTTCTAGGATTGGAGCTGGTAATCATGCTAGTCCCCAGGCTTCTTAGGGTACTAAGGGGGACAAGATGAAAGTCAAATCGGTGGAAGATAAAGATTCCAAAACTAGGGACCCACATGATAGAGGTAAAGAAAAGAAATGGTCGGCTCTTTTTAGAGTCAAGCCTCTACTAAAATCTGGTCTTCTGGAAGTTAAAAATCTCTTTGATCTAGCGACAGGGGTTTTTGCTACATCTATTCTGGATAAGCTAGTTAATTTCACTGTGTCTGCCTTTATGACCTTGGTTGGACAGTTTGCTAGTTTTAGACCTAACATTGATGTTGTAAGGAAATTTATAGGGAGGAAATGGGTTCTCAAAGGTCAAGTGGATGTGGCAGCTTCGCCTAGGGTTTTTTTTTCCTTTTCTTTTAATAATGAAGAAGATATGATTAAAGCGCTCTGTGAAGGGTCGTGGATGTTCGGCAAGTCAACCTTGGCTTTACAGAAATGGGCTCCTAACCTCCCTTTGGATGATTCCTTTTTTGTGTCGGTGCTTGTGTGGACACATCTCCCAGGCCTTCCATTGGAGTTCTAGAGTGAGGAGGTCTTTAAAGGGATTGTAGGATCATTTGGTGAACTTCTTTCGATTGACTCGATGACAGCAGCTAAATCAAGGTTTGTTTTTGCTCGTATTTGTGTTAATGTTAATCAAATGATGGATATGCCTCAAACTATTGGGATTCTATCCAAATTGGGGAAATGGACCCAAGTGATTGAATATGAATCTCTCCCGTTTGTTTGTTTTCATTGTAAAAAGTCGGGTCATTGGGCGAAATCTTGTCCACTCAAGAAGGGTAAGAATGGTAAAAATGATAGCAACTCGAAGCAGAAATGGCAAATGAAATGAAAGAATGGTGATCCACCTTCAGAGGTTGTCCCTGAGAAGGAAGTGACCAAGATGGAAAATGTGGAAAAGAAGGGTGTGAATAATAACAATGAAAAATCTGAATCAGAGGATCTGAAGGTTGGTCCTACCATCCAGGGTAAAGATAAATAGTGTTCCTATGTTGATGCTTTTGCTTCATCTAATAATAAAGAAAATGAGGAAGACTTTAATGAAGCGCAGGACTGTAATATTTTGGATATTGAGCCTTTGTTGTTATTAACCAATGGAAGTCCTAAGCATACTGGAAATATGATCCTGAACTACCAATGCAAAACTCCTCCTAAAAGTTTGGAAATAGTGGCTCTTGAAGGAAATCTTAGGATTTTCGGTATTAAAGAAGGCAAGTCAAATAATGGAGGACCCAATGGAGGTATTTCAACTAGAAGCAAGAATAAGAAAGTGGCAGATGTTGGAAGTGATAGGGAGTTTGCTAGAAAGTTCTCAACAAGGATGTTTATGACTAATGGTTCAATTTGTTTCCAAAAGACTTGTTTGTGACTATTGTATATGTTTGCAAAATCATTCTTGAGGTTTTAATGCTAAGAAACTCATGCATCACTTCCCTAACAAACTCCCCTTTTGAGTGAGCTCCTTCCCTTACTCATCCTCTATTGATGATGTCAAGCCATTACATATTTTTCAACACATTCCTCTATCCTTTTTTGGGCATGATTCTAACTATTCTCCAACATTACAAGCACCTCCAAATGGTTTAGGAAACTAGATGAATCTTTTGTTCAAAAAGCTTGCTTCATTTTGTTGTTTTGGCTTCCTAGATTCACTTGCTCAAACCAACTTCCTTGGTCTCAAAACCCAAAAGTGATTCCCAAGGATTTCATGGAGGTTTCTTCACTATTTTGTACTATCCTTCAAATATTTCTCCAAACCCAATGAGCTCAAGGTAATCAGGTTCCTTATTTTGTGTGTGTGAGGCTTACAAAAAAGGGCTACTAGCTCGTGGAGGGCTAATTGGATGAAAAATTCTTGTAGGATGCAATGATGACTTACCCCACCTTGGTTTAGGCCTATTCTCCAAACTAAATGATTTTCATGGTTTAGGCCTTTGTCAAAACAAAATGAGGACTGCCCACTAATTAAGGCACTTCTGTAGGGTTTCAAGAGGGTTTTCAAGTTTGCATTGTTAGATACACAATTCCTTCACAAACCAAGGACCTAGATTGATTGATAGACCCTTCCACACCTTGGAGAACATTGTTCAAACAAATACCACTTGTCATTTGCCAAACACTTGGCATACCAACTGTAGAAGATGACAAAAACAATCATTTTTACTATTTTCACTGTCTTTCACTATCTTGGTTGCACATTAGAGGGTTAGGACTTCCAAAATGGTTACACCATAGCATGATTAAACCTTCAAACAACAAATTAGCCCTACATTGAACAAGTATGGTAAATGCTTCATGCATGGAAGGTCTCAAAGGCAATCTTAATGCCAAAAGCCATTTTATTTCCTAAAACAGGGAGTTCGCTACCCTTCACAAACAATGACACTTTATAATGTAAAATGGATAAAGTTTGGTGCTCCAACTTGCTTCAAATCACTCATAGGGAAGGTGCAGACCTTTTTCCAATGTTGTTAGCTCAAATGGACTTTGAGAATAACATCTTGCTCTTAATTTCAATCTACTAGCCAAGTTACACACTTAACTTGCCTAGTAGGATCTCACACAAACTCCTTGTGCATGACCCTGGCCAAAAAAGAAGATATTTACACTATAAAACCTCTCATCAACTTGACCAAGTTCCTCCATGGGAGCCCAATGAGGTTTTCAATCAAGTTGATCCATTATGGAGTACAAACTCTTGACAAGGCAGAGGAGTAGCAAAACTGGAGTAAATATGTACAACTCACTTCCCAATGCAAAAACAAAGAACTAGTTACATTAATTGCTTTGAATCAACACCAAAAACACTTCTAGAAAGTATAGTATGGAAGAGATCAGTTTAGTATGGACTGTTACATCCAAACACGTTCAAAATTGCCATAAAAACCAAAAATTGTACTTCTTTTATTGAGAATGACTTTGTTTCACATCTGCCAACCCTATACAAGGAAAAGGGTGGTCTATTTAAAGGTTTTTTGAGTTGGTTATGATGTCCTATATGGACATATTGTTGTAGGATTTCTTTTGTACATTTATGACTTTAAAATGCCAACTTTTACACAAGATGAGTGACTTTTGTTGCACAAAATGTCATTTTTGATCCCCTTCACTACACCAACTCTCTTAAACACCTAAAAATGCTTGAAATAACTTTAACAACATGTATCAATTCTTTCACAAGCATTCCTAAGCCTATAAGGCACTTTTCACAAACTTGCCCATTTTTGGCCTAGGAGACAAAACTTGACAACTCGAGACTAAAAAGACAAAACTTGATCTCTCAAGTACAAAATGAGATCAAAACCACTTGAAAAGACACTCAAAAACCTAAAAAAAAATCACACACCTACCACAAAACATTATAAACATGAAAGCATGAAATACTCAAAAAGGAGAGTTTTTAGTCAACTAGGTGCTCCTGCACCATACTCCCCCAATAACAAAGAAGTCATGTGACTGCTTGAGGCAGCAAAGAAGAAGGTATTCCAGCTCTCTGAAAGTCAACTTTAGGTATCCATGTGGCCTCAGAGATAGGATTATCCTTCCATTTGATTAGGTGCTCCATATAGGTGTGATGCCTTGTCTTCTTGAGAACCCTAGAGTCTAGAACCTGTTCTGCTTGAGGAATAGAGAGAGAAGGGAAAGAAAGATTGGAAAGGGATTGTGTAACAAATGAAACTCTTTGAATCTCCTCAAGTGGGTGCCCCTTTAAAGCAATCAAATCTGGAACATTAAAAATGGGAGATAAAGAAATATCAGTAGGCAAATCAACTTTGTAAGCATTAGACCCATACTTAGCCAAGATTTTGCAAGGCCCTATTCTTCTCATCTAAAGTTTTCTTGGAACTCCTTTTTGTAGCCTTTCCTTGTTCAAATGAACCATCACATAATCTCCTATAGAAAATTGAACATCTCCCTTTGTAGCATCCACTCTTGCCTTGACTTTTTGGGAGGTATCCTGAAGAGCCTTTCTCACTTGCTCATGAACCTCCTTCATGGATTGAGCCATATCATTTTTTGTCCCACTCTTAGGCTGAAATTTAGTTATATCTCTCAACTCCATTATACCCCTTGGACACATACCACAAACAACTTCAAAAGGGCTTTTACCTGTAGACTGGTTGACACTATCATTGTAGGCATACTCTGCTTGATGAATGAGCAGATCCAAACTCTATCCATATTCCTTTGTCAAACACCTAAGCAAGTTTCCAAGAGACTTGTTCACAACCTTAGTTTGGCCATCAGTTTGTGGATGATAAGCTAAACCAAAAGAGAGATTAGTACCCAGTCTCTTCCACAATGTTTTCCAGAAATGACCAAGAAATTTCACATCTCTATTTGAAACAATGCTAGTAGGCAAACCATGTATTCTAACAAATTTTTTGAAAAACAAGTAAGCAATATGACTTGCATCATGTGTTGTCTTACAAGGAATAAAATGAGCCATTTTACTAAATATGTCAACTACTACAAAGATACTATCAAATCCTACCTGAGTTCGAGGTAATCCTACCACAAAATCCATACTAATGCAATCCCAAGGCCTATGTGGAATGGGAAGAGGCTGATATAAACCAGCATTGGAGGAATTACCTTTTTCTTTCTGACATACCAAACACTACTCAACATACCTCCTGATGTCTCTCTGCATGTTGGGCCAATAGTAGAATCTCTAAACCAACTCCAAGGTCTTGTTGAGACCAAAATGTCCACTTAAGCACCCATTGTGCTTCTCCTAAATGAGGTTATCTCTCATAGAGCCTTTTGGAACACATAAATGTCCACCCCTGAATAAAAAACCATCCTGCAAAGTGAAATAAGCTTATGCACCATGGAAATGATTCTAAAAATCTTGACAAACTTTATAAGCTTCAGCAAAATCATCATCAGTAGGATACATATCTTTAAAACTATCAATACCAATGCTCTGTACTTGAATCTCATGAACAGTTAACAACCTCCTACTCAAAGCATCTACTACTTTATTTAATTGACCCTTCTTATGCTTAAGAGTAAAAGTGTAAGCTTGCAAATACTCTACCCATTTAACATGCCTATGATTTAGTTTATCTTGTGAGTTCAAGAAACTTAATGCCTGATTATTCATGTATACAACAAACTCTTTAGGAAGAAGATAGTGTCTCCATTTCCTAAGTGCTTGAACTAATGCATAAAGTTCTAAATCATAGGAAGAGTACTTTTTCTTGGCATCATTTAACTTCTCACTAAAGAGTGCAACTGGTCTATTGTCCTGACTTAAAACAACTCCTACAACAATTTTGCTAGCATCACATTCAATAGTAAAAAGCTTATCAAAACTAGGTAAAATGAGCACTGGTTGAGAAGCTACTTTAGTTTTCAATAATTCAAACCCTTTATTAGCTGCATCTGTCCACTGAAACTTTATCTTTACACCCCCTTTGATTATGTCTAACATAGGGCCACAAATCTCATTGAATCCCC
Organism: Cryptomeria japonica; assembly: GCF_030272615.1. NCBI lineage: Eukaryota > Viridiplantae > Streptophyta > Pinopsida > Cupressales > Cupressaceae > Cryptomeria > Cryptomeria japonica. Next base: position 13,800,261 of record NC_081408.1, read on the forward strand.
TGATGAATTTCCTGTAAAATTGTGCTAAATCATGAAAGCTTCTAACATCACTGGTTATTTTAGGAGTTGGCCAACTAGTTATTGCTGCAACTTTAGATTGATCCATTTTCAAATTGCCTCCTGATACAACAAAACCAAGATAGACCAATTCTTGCTTCAAGAAATCACACTTTTCTAGATTAATGGTTAGCTATTCATCAGATAACTTGCTCAAAACAATAGCTAAATGATTCAGATGCTCTTCCTTAGTTTTACTGAAAATAAGAATATCATCTAAATACACAACAACAAACTTGCCAATGAAATCATGTAGAACTTCATTCATGAGTCTCATGAATGTGTTGGGAGCATTAGAGAGTCCAAATATCATGACAAGCCACTCTTAGAGACCCTCATTCATTTTGAAAGTTGTCTTCCATTCATCACCCTCTTTGATTCTTATCTGATGGTAACCACTCTTCAAGTCAATCTTACTAAAATATTGTGCACCCCCCAAGCAATCCATCAAATCCTCTATCCTGGGTATGGGAAATTTGTATTTGATGGTGATCTTGTTTATGGCTCTAGAATCTATGCAAAGTCTCCTTGTTCCACCCTTCTTAGGTGCCAACACTATAGGTACTGCACAAGGACTAATGTTTTTCCTAATCAGTCCTTGGTCTAAGAGTTCTTGTATTTGTCTTGCTACTTCTTCATTTTGTTCAGGGGTCATCTTGTAGGCTGCCTTATTGGGTAAAGAGGCTCCAGGTATGAAATCAATTTGATGGCTTATGGCTCTAGGAGGTGCTAAGGCTGCAAGTGTACCATCACTGATTATTGCTTTGAAGTTATCAAGGATCTTATGCACCTCATATGGTATCTCAACTTTCTTTGCTATCTTTTCTTCCTTGGGTTTCACTATGAGTGCAAATCCCACTCCTTCACCTTCTTCAAGTGTACTTATGAACTCTTTGTCACTCACAATTAAAACATTCTGATTTGCTGACTTGCTGCCCTCTTTCTCATCATTTATGGACTGAATTTTGTATGTAACCACATTCTTCTGAAAAGAGTAGGAGTTATTTTCCCCATTGTGGATGGCTTTCCTATTAAATTGCTAAGGTCTACCAAGAAGTAGATGGCAAGCATCCATTGGAAGAATGTCACATAGGATCTTATCTTGATATCCTCCTATGGTGAATTCTACCCATGTTTGTTCATTTACAAGGATATGTTGCTCCCTATTCAACCATGTGACTCTATAGGGATGTGTGTGTGGGATTCTCTCAAGTTTGAGTTTACCAACTACTTCTTCTGAGATTATGTTATCTATGGATCCAGAATCTATGACCACCTTGCATACCTTTCTCATGATTTTGCACTTAATTCTAAACAATGACCTTCTTTGAGTAGGTTCCTCCTTGATTGGTTCTTTTATTAAAACTCTTCTCATCATTAGACTTTCCCCATCTTCTGATGCTAATCTCACTTCATGAGCCTTACTACTTGCTACATTTTCTTGTACATAGTTCACTCTTCTTTCACCCCCTTGTGATGAGGTGGGTTTCTCTAGACATCTATAGGCAGGGTGTCCCAATTTCTAACAATTGTAGCATTTCATGGTGGAGAAGTAGGACCCCCTTCCTAGTCCACTAGATCTACCTCTACTTGGGTTGCTAGATCCCCTTCCTCTATAGCTGTTCTTGCTATATGAATCCCCACTTTGCTCAATAAGTTTGGATTCTCCTTGGGATCTTTGATCTCCTCTCCCACCAAAACTTCCTCTATGGCCTCTACCATCTCTACCCCTACCTCTTCCTCTATTGTTTTGTTCTTGCTTTCTCCTACTTTTCTCTTCCACCTTAAGTGCTAGTTGATAGCACTTGTGTACTGTTTGGGGGCATAACAAACTCATCTCCTCCTGGATGTTCCATCTCAATCCATTCAAGTACATTGCCACTTTTATACTCTCATCCTCTACTACCTTGGATCTCATGCATAGTTTTTGAAACTCCTCAGTGTAGCTACTGACATCTAAGTCTTTTTGTCTCAAATTTTGTCTTTTTCTGTGAAGTTGGACTTCATAGTCTTCAGGTAGGTAGGTTTCTCTAATTTTGGCTACCATTTCTTTCAAGGTGGCTATTGGTTGCTTACCTTCTTTCACCCTTTCCTCTTGGATGAACTTCCACCAAGTTAAGGTTTCCCCTCTCAACCTTGATTTTGCTACCTTAACCTTTTGTGCTTCAGTTATTCCATCACATTCAAAATGGTTTTCTAGACCTTCAATCCACTCTATAAGAGCATCTACATCCATCTTTCCACTGAAAAGAGCCACTCCTTCTAAGGTTTTACCACTCATAGCTCTCAAAGCCTTCAAGAATGGTTCTTGCTCAATAACAGGGTTAGGTATGGGGACCTCATCTTATATTGCCACCATTTTACCCTGATCTCCAACCTTATCATGGACTTCTTCAGTGTTTACTTCTACTTCAGCTAGTTTCATTGCTAACTGGTCCAACCTCTCTGTGAGTGCCCTATTTTCTTCTTCTTGGTCATCGACGTTCTTGGCTAATTCAGCATTAGTCACCATGTTTTCTTCTAATGATCCTCTTCTCCTGAATCTTTTGATGGCTCTGATACCACTATGATAGGGAGTTTTATAGAAAATGCTCAACATGGATGTTTATGACTAATGGTTCACTTTTTTTCCAAATGACTTGTTTGTGACTATTGTATATGTTTGCAAAATCATTCTTGAGGTTTTAATGCTAAGCAACTCATGCATCACTTCCCTAACAAACTCCCCTTTTGAGTGAGCTCCTTCCCTTACTCATCCTCTATTGATGATGTCAAGCCATTACATATTTTTCAACACATTCCTCTATCCCTTTTGGACATGATTCTAACTATTCTCCGAAATTACAAGCACCTCCAAATGGTTTAGGAAACTAGATGAAGGTTTTGTTCAAAAAGCTTGCTTCATTTTGTTGTTTTGGCTTCCTAGATTCACTTGCTCAAACCAACTTCCTTGGTATCAAAACCCAAAATTTCTTCCCAAGGATGTCATGGAGGTTTCTTCACTATTTTGGACTATCCTTCAAATATTTCTCCAAACCCAATGAGCTCAAGGTAATCGGGTTCCTTATTCTGTGTGTGTGAGGCTTAATTGGATGAAAAATGCTTGTAGGATGCAACGATGACTTACTCCACCTTGGAAGTTGACTTGGGACATCCAAAAAATATCCAAAATAAATGATTTTCATGGTTTAGGCCTCTGTCAAAGAAAAATGAGGACTGCCCACTAATTATGGCACTTTTGTAGGGTTTCAAGAGGGTTTTCAAGTTTGCATTGTTAGATACGCAATTCCTTCACAAACCAAGGACCTAGATTGATTGATAGACCCTTCCACACCTTGGAGAACATTGTTCAAACAAATACCACTTGTCATTTGCCAAACACTTGGCATACCAACTGTAGAAGATGACAAAAACAATCATTTTTACTATTTTCACTGTCTTTCACTATCTTGGTTGCACATTAGAGGGTTAGGACTTCCAAAATGGTTACACCCTAGCATGATTAAACCTTGAAACAACAAATTAGCCCTGCATTGAACAAGTATGGTAAATTCTTCATGCATGGAAGGTCTCAAAGGCAATCTTAATGCCGAAAACCATTTTATTTCCCAAAACAGGGAGTTCGCTGCCCTTCACAAATAGTGACACTTTATAATGTAAAATGGATAAATTTTGGTGCTCCAACTTGCTTCAAATAACTCATAGGGAAGGTGTAGGCCTTTTTTCCAATGTTGTTAGCTCAAATGGACTTTGAGAATAACATCTTGCTCTTAATTTCAATCTACTAGCCAAGTTACACACTTAACTTTCCTAGTAGGATCTCACACAAACTCCTTGTGCATGACCCTGACCAAACAAGAACATATTTACACTGTACAAACTCTCATCAACTTGACCAATTTCCTCCATGGGAGCCCAATGAGGTTTTCAGTCAAGTTGATCCATTATGGAGTACAAACCCTTGACAGGGCAGAGGAGTAGCAAAACTGAAGTAAATATGTACAACTCACTTCCTAATGCAAAAACAAAGAACTAGTTACATTAATTGCTTTGAATCAACACCAAAAACACTTCCCAGCAAGTACAATATAGAAGAGATTAGTTTAGTACGGACTGTTACAGCCAAACAAGTTCAAAATTGCCATAAAAACTAGAAATTGCACTTCTTTTATTGAGAATGACTTTGTTTCACATCTGCCAACCCTATACAAGGAAAAGGGTGGTCTATTTAAAGGTTTTGTGTGTTGGTTATGATGTCCTATATGGACATATTGTTGTAGGATTGCTTTTGTACATTTATGACTTTAAAATGACAACTTTTACACAAGATGAGCAACTTCTGTTGCACAAAATGTCATTTTTGATCCCCTTCACTACACCAACTCTCTTAAACACCTAAACATGCTTGAAATAACTTTAACAACATGTCTCAATGTTTTCACAAGCATTCCTAAGCCTATAAGGCACTTTTCACAAACTTACCCATTTTTGGCCTAGGAGACAAAACTTGACAACTCGAGACTAAAAAGACAAAACTTGATCTCTCAAGTACAAAATGAGATCAAAACCACTTGAAAGAACACTCAAAAACCTAAAAAACATCACACACCTACCACAAAACATTACAAACATGAAAGCATGAAATACTCAAAAAGGAGAGTTTTTAGTCAACTAGGTGCCCCTGCACGAGGAAGTCACAGCAAAAAGCAGGGGAGACCTTCTCTAAAGAATCAGAGGGAAGTAGAAAGTTGGAAGAACCATGCTAGTGGAACACAAAGTTCCATTGAGTCATCCTTATCCCCAGTTAAAGTATGAAGATAATCTCATGGAATATTAGAGGGTTGAATGCCCCCCATAATAGGATGTGTTGCGTAATATTGTAAGAGATCATAAACTGGATGTAGTCCTTATTCAGGAAACTAAGATGTGTAAGGATAAAGTGGAAAGGATTAGAATATTCAAAAGTAATGGGGTAATTGGACCAAGTTCAGAGGGCACCTCTGGAAGTACAACTATCTTTTGGAATCTGAATACTATTATAGGTAAGAAAATTGCTTCAGGGGTTAATAGGACCTCAGTCTTGCTTGAGCATATTAAGGATAACTTTGTCTGGGTTATCACTAATGTCTATGCACCTAATTCTAAAGCTGGAAGAACTAAATTTTGGAGGAGCCTAGCTGAAGATAGGCTAAGTTTTGTTGATAAAAGTTGGATGATTATGGGAGATTTCAATACCCCTTTAAAAGAGGATGAAAATATGGGAGGCCTCCCTTTGCAGCTGGAGGGAAGACACGATCTTATGGATTTTATTAATGATCAAGCTTTGATGGATGTGAATCTCCAAGGGATTAATTACACTTGGACAATTCAAATAACTGGTTCTGATAATATTCAAGTCAAGTTGGATAGATCCCTGATTTCTCCTGATTGGCTTTCTAAGTATAATTGTTCTTTGGTGTCAATCATTAAGATTGGTTCTGATCATTTCCCTATTTCTTTCACTACCAATTCAACTTCTGCAAAGTGAAATTTTCCTTTTAGATTTGAAAAAGCTTGGTTGTCCCAGTCGTCTTTGGAAGTCTATGTTGCTGAATGGTGGAATTCGGAGGTTGAGGGAACAACCTTATTCAGAGTTTCCAAAGAGCTTAATATCATAAAAGCCAAAGTTAAAATCTGGAACAAAGAGACTTTTGGAGATATCTTTAAAAGTAAAGCTCAAATTAAGATGGATATTAAAGAAGTTCAAGATAAAATCCAAGAGGAAGGGCTTTCTGAGGATTCGAGAAATGTTGAAAATGGGTTGTTGTCCAAATACCATGAAATTATCTCTAATGAAGAAAATTTTTGGAGACAAAGATCAAGAGCTTTGTATTTGAAGGAAGGTGATAAAAACACTTGGTTTTTTCACATGACTGCTCTTAAGAATAGGGCGGCCAACAGGTTTTCCAAGCTATCCTGCAATAGGGGGATTTTATCAAAAAAAAATGAAATAAGAAAGGAAGCTATGGATTTTTTTAGCAATCTATTAGGAGGGGTGGACGTTCTGGATATCAGAAATCAAGACCTTCTTGCTCAAGCTATCCCTCCCATTTTAAATGAGGATGACAACAAAAATCTCTCTCGGATCCCTTCAAATCAAGAAATAAAAAAAGTTGTGTTTTCCTTTCTTGGAGATAAGTCTCTTGGTCTGGATGGATTCCTTATGTTCTTCTTCCAGAACTTTTGGCATATTGTGGAGATTGATATTTGTAATGGAGTTAAAGAATTCTTTGGTTCAAAGCGGCTTCTAAAAGAACTCAATGCTACCTTTATCGTTCGTATTCCTAAGATCTCTGGAGTTGATTCTCTCAATAAGTTTAGACCTATCAGTCTATGTAATTCTGTTTACAAGATTATATCTAAGGTTCTTACTTCTAGAATGTTGGATATTCTCCCCCACATTATTTTGGCTTAGCAAAACAATTTTGTTATTGGTAGACAGATTTTGGATTCTATCATTTCTGTTCATGAGAATATTCATTCTTTAACTATTGATAAAAAAGAGGGCTTTTTTCTTAAGTTGGACATGTCTAAGGCCTATGATAGAGTGAATTGGCAATTCATTTTCAGAATTATGAAAGCTTTTGGCTTTGGGGAAAAGGTGATTCAACTTTGTTCTCAGTTGACTAGAACTTCTACCTCTGTAGTTATTATTAATGGATCCCCTTCCAGTTTCTTCAAAAGTTCTAGAGGCCTAAGATGGGGGGATCCCATCTCTCCTATCTTGTTTACTATTCTAGCTGAAATTTTGGGTAGATTTATTATGAGAAATGTGGAAGAAGGGAAACTCAAAGGCCTTAAACCTTCATCTTCCAACATAACCTGTACTCATGAACAGTTTGTTGATGATTCGGTCACTATGGGAGAAGTTACCATAAGGGAAGCAAGAAACATGAAGAGTGTTATGGATTCCTATGAAGCTGCTTCTGGTAAAAAAAAAATTGGGATAAGAGTTCTTTGTTCTTTATCAATACCCCAATGGATAGACAAAGAAGGATCGAAAGAATCCTTGGATGCAAAATTGTTGAGTTTCCTTCAACCTATCTGGGTCTCCCTCTATGCTTAAAGCCTTCAGAGAATTTCTAGATGAAGCTGGTTGATAGATTCAATTCCAAACTAGCTAGATGGAAATGAGCCCTCCTTAGCCAAGCGGGTAAGGTGACGTTGCTTAAATATACCCTTCAAAATTTGCCTATCTATGCCCTTAGTTTGTTCAAAATCCCCAAAAAGTTTGTGGAGGCAATTGAAAGAATTCAAAAAAAAATCTTATGGTCGGGAGTGGAAGATAAAAATAGAATCCCCCCTTATTGCATGGAATAATATTTGTACTCCTAAGGCTTTTGGGGGTGTGGGGTTAAGGAACATTATAACTATGAATAATGTCTTGTTAGCTAAACAAATTTGGAGAATAAAAGGGGAGGACAGAGAATGGAATTTAATTTGGAAAAAGAAATACCTTTACATGCAACCATCTGAGGAAGAATTTATGGAAAATTCATTTTTTGTGGAAGGCTCTGCAATTTGGAATGCAGTTCAAACGGCTAAAGCTTGGGCTACAGCTGGAAGAAAGTGGAAATTAGGGAATGGGAGAATTATTAGATTTTGGGAGGACAAATGGCTTATGGATAAACTGCTAGAGGAAATCACCATCCTTAAGGAATGGAAAGACTGGTTCAAAAGAAGGTATGTAGTCTTTGTTAGAGACTACTAGAGAAATGGGAAGTGGATTGAGTTCAGCTAGCTTTGTCCAAGATTAAAATTTTTAGAGATCTTGCTTTCTTCTAAAATTTTTATGGATAATTCTGAGGATTTTTTGATTTGGAGGGAAACTTCGGATGGGAAATATTTTGTGTCTTCAGTGGTGTCTATCCACAACAAAGTTCCAGAAGAGATCCCTTTGTGGGCTAAAGTGTGGATAAAGAAGTTGACGCCCAAAATTAATATCTTCTTTTGGATTTTTATCCAAAATAAGGTCCTAACTCTTGATAAACTCCATAAGCGTGGATTTATTTTTCCTAACCAGTGTTCTGTTTGCTATAGGGAGGAGGAGTTTGCTTGTCATATCCTCTTCTAGAGTATTTTCAGTTAGGAAATTTGGAATATTATTTTTAGTAGGTGGAAGTTGAGCTGGGTTTTTCCGAACTCTCTGGAAGAGTTTTGGTAGCAATGGTATTGCCCTAGTTCCAATTTTAAGAATGTTGAGCTTTGGAAACTTACTCTCCCTAATGTCATATGGAACATCTGGAAGGAGCGCAACAACAAGATTTTTAGGGATAAAAGTGTGAACCTTGAAGTGGTGGTGGATAAAATCTATAGAGGGATCTTTGAATGTTTAAATGGAACTGATAATGGTTTAGCTGCTAAAGAAGACTTTAAAGAAAGATGGAACCTCTCCAATAAAAGAATTGGTAAGGATAAGGGTAGAGATGGTCTTGTTTGGTGCTTTCCTTCTCATGGATGGATTAAGGCCAACTTTGATGGGGCTTCTAAGGGGAATCTGGGGAAAGCTGGTTATGGGGGCATTGTCAGGAATTTTGCTAGAAGTTGCCCTGTGGCTATTGCTAGCCCTTTGGGTAACCAAACTAGTCATTATGTTGAAGCCTCAGCGGTTTTCAATACTTTGATTATAGCTAAAAATATCAATCATGATAATCTATGGTTGGAGGGAGACTAACTTAACATTGTTAAATGCCTCAAGGGAGAAATTGAGCCTTCGTCGACTATAGAAAATATTATTTTTAAAGCTAGAGAAATTATTTCTAGCTTTAAATCTATTATCATTGAACATGCCTTCAGAGAAAAAAATGTTGTAGTGGATGGTCTAGCAAACCTTGGTGTAATTTTCGAAGCTCAAAGTATATGGAATGGGGAAGTTAATATCGATTTTAATATTAAAGAACTCATCAGAAAGGACAGATTTATGGGGAAAGATGGATCACATGATTAATCATGAAAGTTTTAATGAGTAATTTTCAAATTTTTAGAAAGGTGATGATGACATGTCAGAAGGGCAGAGTCCTAAGCAAGAATATTAATTTTTCACACACTTTGTGGTATGCATTTTCAAAAAGTTGAGAGTCATTCGAAAGAAAGCTCTGAAGTTGCAGAAGAAAAGAAATTGTAAAATGAAATCTAAAATGGGGAGGATCTAAGAAGAGAGGAACCTGATAATATTTCCAAATGGCAGGAGATGCCTAAGGGTTGGACAAAGCTGGAGAAAGGATTCATGACAAATTTCATGGAAAAGTTGGTCGACTATGATAAAAGCAGAGTTAACCTAGCGGTCACCAAAGTTACTGAAAACTGGATAAATGCCTCCTTCAAAATTCATGGTGCTAGGTTTAAGCTGGATGTAGACCTCATTGTGACGGTCACAGGTATGCCTCATTCTAGTCTTAACTTCTTTAGAGACCTGAAAGTGTCTAATAATGTAGTAAAGCTTTTCCCACATAAAGAGAAAGAGAGAGTGAAACTAGGAAAAGCCACAGGGGGGTATTATGATGCTTCCAATATTAAGAAACTCTGGGGCTGTGTGATTAATGCAATTATGGAATATATTACTATGGAGAGTTGTTTTACCAGGGTCCACACATACCATTTTGTGCTTCTAAACCATTTTAGACATGAGAAGAGGATTTCTCTGCCCTATTACCTCTTTAGGTCTCTGTCGCGGTCTCTGAATAAGTATAGAAAGAACCCTTCTTTGCCTGTGCTTCATTATGACCTTATTTTGCTTATTTATGAGCATTGCAAGATTATGGCTATCCAGGAAACAAAGATATTGCCAGTATCATCGGGGAAAGGAATGAGGAAGATGGAGGAAGGTGGGCCTAGCAAGGATGAGCTGACACAGAGCAAAAAAGGTAAAAAAACCACTGTGGGGAAAATTCAAGAGGACAAGGGTAATCAAAAGGATATGGAGATTGATTTAGAGGACATGAGAAAAAATGGAAGCAAGATGGAGACCGATGAGTCTGAAGGAGAGGAGAGCTAGAAAGAAGAGGAAGTGGGGGAAGAGGAAGGAGGAGCTGAGGATGTTTCTGATCAAAATAGCCCAACCCATAGCGTGAGTATAGGTAATGTTAACAACCAGCCAATGGAGCAGGACAATCAGATTAATGAGGAAAGGTAAATGGAAACTAAGTAGGAGAAGGACAAGGAGAAATCAAGCAGGGATCAGGATAAAGCTGGAGATGGGATTATTCTAGATAAACTCAAAAACCAATTCGAGGCTCGAATGGGTTTTGACAGGTGGGTTTATGAAGGAATCAAGAATCTGGAAAAAATTGATAAGCAGTAGGAAGAGAAGGGAAAGAAAGCTAAAAGAAACCAAGAGCAGTGGAAAAAGGGTATGGAGGAAAAAGTGGAGAAGCTGGAAGCACAGATTAGTAAACTGGAGGAAGGAAAAACAACCATGAAAAACTTTTTGGTAATGATTCCGAATATCCTTACCTTTGTGACTAAGAATTTAGAGGAAATTACCAAGTTCCTTGATGGCTCTAGCACTTGCAAACCTATTGTGGACCTAGATATTGATGAGGATGCTATTGAGGCAGGGACAGTGGAAAGTGCTCCTCGTGGTATGGCAAAAATTACAAGGGCGAGTATGAAAAAAGTTGCTTTGGCCTCTTCCAAGGATATCACTATGCTCAGGGATAATATTAAAGATTTGCAAGGTATTAGCGGAAATTTGGCTAATGCCCTTAAAAACATTAAGTAATTTGTCTTTTGTTTTATTTCTGTTATGGTTGGATGTTGTTGGTTTTGTTGGGCTTTTATGCTGATTTTTGCCCAGAACTGTCTTGGTTTTTTGGCAAAATGTCTTTTCTTGTTTCTTAATGCTATTATCTTTTAAGGATCTTTTGTAAAGGGTTTCGGGATCCCTTCAAAACCTATTTTGCCCATAATAAAAAATAGTAGGGTCACCTTCATTTAGATTCTCCAATTTGTCCCATATAGCCTTTGCAGTTGATTTTTCAGTTAGTCCCATTATTTGTTGGTCAGAAATTGCACATAGAAGGGCTTCTCTAGCTCTATAATCATGCTCAAGCTCTTTATCCAGACTTGTTGGAGGAGGATTGCCAGATGATGGAATAAATGATGTAACAACATTCTCAGTGATCTCTCAAATCTCCTTTCCAAGATATCTCAGATGAGTCTCCATCCAAATCTTCCATACCCTATAATTTATTCCATCAAGCCTAGGAATTTCTCTCTGAAAAACAACAACAAATAAACTAGATTAACTTGAACTGCTAGATTCCATAGGATCTTCCTCAAGCGGTTAAGCTTCTGTAGAGAGGACCAAGCTCTGATACCAATTTTTAGACAACTCAAATAACCAGAGGACAACTAAGAGGGGGGGTGAATCAGTTGTCACCAGATTACAGAATTTTAAGCATTTAAATCCTTATTACCAAAACACATAAACTCAATACCGAAATGCATAAGACAAATACCAGAGTAACTGATATAGAAATTAGACATAGACATAAATCATACAACAATTACCATCCATCCAAAACACATGACACCAAGATTTGTACATGGAAAACCCAGTAAAGGGAAAAACCACTATGGGAAGCCTACCCACAGTCAGATAATACTTTTGCAATAAGTATGTGATTACAATATGAGGGGCTTGCACATGCAAGAAGGCCAACAGCCTAGAGCACACTGCTCATCACAAAAAGGAACCTCACTGACTACAAAAACATCAGACTACAATCCAGAAAGAAGAGTGAACTGCAAGTATAGCATCTCCTATGCCTGAGTATAGTTCTGGTTAAGCTCAATACCAGAGGCCTTAAACCTCTTTTACAAACCAAATTTGATCACCTATGATTGACCAAACCTTCTTCATATGATTACAACATTATTTGCACATAGATAAACCTATAACCTTTTTTTTTTATGATCTACAAAGAGATCTTACATCATATTTATACCAACCCAAGACCTAAAATATTAGGTCGGCCACCAAAAAGATAATACAATAAGTTCACAACATAAAACCACAATCCAATGATCAACCAAGTTGGTTTAGGCCGAAAAAAATATAAACCAATCATTAAATCTTGTCAGTAACGCATCAGGAACATCCTCCAACATGTTACAGAAACCAGTCCATAACCTAGATAACACCAGACCCAAAATAGGTCGCCATAAACCAAATCCAACACCACTGATAAACTAGAACATGAACATGAGAACCAACAGCATCCTGAAATCCATCTAGAAGCCACACCAAAACCACTTATCACGTGCATAAAAATCTCTTCAACAAAGCTTTGTCAATAAAACCCTTATAGGTGACCAAAAGGCTTACTAGAACAAATGATAGCTCCTGAGTCATCAAATCCTAAACCAACTGATTATGATACACATATGAATAGCATGAATGACATATCCAAACCAATTCCACAAACCAAAGCATACCGGATCCTACTGGATCAATAACATAAACAACCACTCTACCGAAACCAACCGAAAACCAGTAAACAACCAAAACAACCGGTGTTGCCATCAATGACAAAACATCAATGCAACACATAATCAATTCCTCCAAAATTCCAATAGGTTGATCATTAGATTGTGGGTTTATGTTATAAATTTATTGTATTATCTTTTAGGTGGCCAATCTAATTGTTTAGGTCCTGGGTTGGTATAAATATGATGTAAGATCTCTTTGTAGATTATGGGCATATTCATGGGTTTATGGGATATGTGATTATCTGTGTGCAAATAAGGTTGTAATCATATGCAGAGGTTTTACTCAATCATAGGTCATCAAATTGGGTTGGTGAAAGAGGTTTAAGACCTCTGGTACTGAGCTTAACTAGAACTATATTCAAGCATAGGAGATGTTATTCTTGTAGTTCACTCTTCTTTCTGGATTGTAGTCTGGACTTATTTTGTAGTCAGTGAGGCTCCTTTTGTGATGAGCAGTGCGATCTAGATTATTGGCCTTCCTGCATGTGCAGACCCCTCTTATTATAATCACATACTTACTACATAAGTATTATTTGACTGTGGGTAGGCTTCCCACCATGGTTTTTCCCTTTATTGGGTTTTCCACGTACAAATATTGGTGTTATCTTTTGTGGATGGTTGGTAAATGTTTTATGGATTATATTTGTGCTTGACTATTATATCTGCTATTTTGGTAATAAAGTTTTAATGCTTAAAGTTCTATAATATGTTAACAACTGATTCACCCCCCCCCCCCCCCCCCCCTTCTCAGTTGTTCACCGGTTATCTGAGTTGTCTAACAATATTTAATGTATGTTAGTGATAACATAGAAGAAATGAATGGTTTTGAATTTTTTTCTCCATTTGTTAGTAGATTATGGATTATTTCTCTAGGGTATTTTGGTGGGCATTACACAAGTTGTACAAGCTATGCAAAAGTGGGATGAAGCATTGGAAATATATACACACAAAATAGGATTATATTATGAGTAAAAGTTATGTGCTAAAGTGCATTAGGTTTTGTATGGTTTGTACATGGTTGTGTGGGATGGAATGCACTCTAAATAGTCTTGAACAAAAGTTGAGAAGGTTTGTGCAAGAGAATAAAGTTTTTAATTGCAACGTGAAAGAGTTGAGAAATTCCAAAAAAGAAATCCTTTGCATAAAATAAAATAGATTACACAAACATATGTTAATTAACGGTGTGCACCTAGAATTGCTAAATAAAGATTGTGTTTTGAGAGATGCACTATTCAAGTAGCTTTGAGATTATTTTGTTTGAATTTATGATATTTAATATTTATTATAAAAGAAATCATGTTCCTTGTATATTCACTTTGGCAGTTCATTTAATTTTTTTTTAGAATATACATTAAATTT